>NW_004797736.1:632542-633768 GCF_000002075.1 Aplysia californica | reverse complement strand
TAGATAAGTCAAGTCTTACAACACTTAGATAAGACAAGAGTCTTACAGCACTTAGATAAGTCAAGTCTTACAGCACTTAGATAAGTCAAGAGTCTTACAGCACTTCGATAAGTCAAGAGTCTTACAGCACAAGTCAAGAGTCTTACAGCACTTCGATAAGTCAAGAGTCTTACAGCACAAGTCAAGAGTCTTACAGCACTTGCAATATTATATCACTAGGCCACACAAGTGCTAATTGTTAAAAGTGTTACTTTAAAAAAAGTTTTAGTAAGAGTTTCACGGCACTTGCAACACAATAAGGTCATATAAATGCCGAAGAAATAATGCGTTACAAGAGAGTAACACTAACAAACACAAAAAAGGAGAATGAGAGATAAGGTCGATAGATGTTTTATAGGAAAGTAGGAGCAAACCACACCAGAGCATCCGCCAACCACCCACAAAGTGTTACTAGAGAACACCAAAAAAAATGAGGAGAGATAAGGACCATAAACCTTTGATAAGAAAGGCAGAACACATAAATGAATGAAAGAAAAAGAAGTAGGACCTACTTAGTGGCACCATCCAACCACCCACACAGACAGAAAAAAACAACCCCAGAGTCAACGAAAAAAAAGTAGGACCTATCTACCAGAGCCACCCTCCAACCACCCGCACACACAAATGGAAACTTCCAACAAAAATAAAACCAGAAAACAACAGAAACAAGCGAAACGTGCATTTGTCACGAATGTTTGTTGTTGTTTTTGTTTTAATAAACAAAAGGAAACAGAACGAGGGAACGAAATATATGAAATGAGCATGCCAAAAAATAAGTAGCTGTTAAAAGTTACAAGCACGTGCATAGCAATAATAGCAATAATTTCAAAGTTTCAAATCAAAGAAATTAAAACAAACAAACAAACAAAACACACAAAAAAACTCAAAGTACTGGAAGGATCCTCTAAAACCCAACATGAGCTCAAGACTTGACCACTAGCTAGCAAGTAGGAAAGGCAAATAATAATAAAACGTGGATCTTTATATATATAATAATATTAATATATATATATATATATGTATATTATATAACTGTATAAAAATGTACTTGCAATGTTAGACATGAACGTGTAAAAGTAGAAGTTCCAAGAACACCCCACAAAAAATATTGCTGAGCCATAAAACAGAGGAAAGCAAGAGGTTCGAAAACATCAAGAGGCAAGAGGGTTAGTTTGTAGCCTTGTCTT
>NW_004797736.1:621351-631769 GCF_000002075.1 Aplysia californica | reverse complement strand
CCAACCAACCCCACCGCCATCAATCTTCGTTAGTTTTAGTAGAGGTTTTACGGCACTCGCAACTGCATAAGGTCATATGAGCTCCAAGGGGTGGGTGTCAACAGAGAAGTCTTTACAAAGTTACAAACCCCTCCAAAAAGCTTAACGTGCAACAAAACCATCTATTAAAATAGCAAGCTCATTGTTCTTTGTACTTTTTTCCCTAATGTTGATTCTGTTCTCTTCTCTTGTGACAGCACAAGACGTGTTGATACAACCTGGTCCCTCCACTATGACTACTAGTAAACTACTAGCACTACTACTACTTGACACAAAATCTTCATTTGATAGGAATGGGCAGGCACACAAAAAAGTAAATAAATGCCAGACGAAATTTGGTCAACTTCTAGTTGTAGAGAAACCAAACTTTGGCAAAAATGAAAAGCAACACTCGGTGGTCTTGAGACTTTTTACAACTTGGAAAACACACACACAACTTTTATAGAGACAAAAATTGAGAGAATTCACCTCCCATTTAAAACCCACAGAACTGTCCACTTACAAAAAAAACAAAAAAAACAAAACCAAGCTCTCAGACTCAGCGATATGCCAGGAGGTAATACTTATAACTTTGTTTTGGGGTTATTTTTTCCCCTGAATATATTCTGGATTTACTGGGAAGCTTTGAACTTTGAACTCTCAGCTTTTGTGGCTGAAGAAAGAACTACAGAGGAGACAGTTAGAGTTGAAGTGCTGATTTCTCCTTCTTCTACAAAGCTGACATTTTGTTCATAACAGCAGAAGCAGCAGGGTTGTGTTCGTCTTTTAGACGAGAAAACGGCGAAGACAAAAGCTGTGTTAATAATGTGGAGCACTCTCAGTAAGCTGTTGGTCTACATCACACCAGTAGCAAACTTTGTTGCTTAACACTTTGTGGTCACTTGATGCAATAATGCGGCGGGAAAAATTGTCCATTCTGGTCACCTGGTGTAGTTGTGGACCAGGCCTGAGAAGTCTGTCGTAGTCACTCTCCTGGCTGGGTGACCAGATGGGGTGTTTTGTACTGCTGGCTGGGTGACCAGATGGGGTATTCTGTACTGCTGGCTGGGTGACCAGATGGGGTATTCTGTACTGCTGGCTGGGTGACCAGATGGGGTATTCTGTACTGCTGGCTGGGTGACCAGATGGGGTATTCTGTACTGCTGGCTGGGTGACCAGATGGGGTGTTTTGTACTGCTGGCTGTGTGACTGCAAAGTGTTAACTAAAATCTCACAAAAATAAAAGTACCCACTGCAGCCTTTGTTGGTGAGGAATCTGGTTGTAGTGGCCCAAGCCTACCTTCCTTCCCAACGTTTATTCATCGTGTCCCTATTTACAAATTCCTTGTGTCGCGGAGACAGAAAAGACATCTACAACATTTTTAAAAAATGAATCTCCCCCAGGAGATATATATGCAAAGAGCTTGAGACATTTTGGGCTCAACAGATGGTGTTCCCAAGGGGTTCGTGGTCTATCTCACAAGCACAACAATACAAAGATAGTGCAAATCTATTCCTTGAAAAACAAAATTCCCCAAAAACCAAAACATTTTACTCAACTTGCAGAAAATTCTACAACACGAGGTCTACAACAAAGAAACATTGAGCAAAAGTAGGCAGACCAAGGCTACTCATCTATCTATCCAGCCCGTAGTAAGTTTAAGTTTTAGTAGAGGTTTTACAGCGCTCGCAACTGCATAAGACAAGATCCAGCCAGTATGCTATGTTCACCCGTTAGTATCAAAAAGACCAGTGGAATCAAGTAAGCCACGTTAGCCATGTTGCCAGCAAACTTTTACCACCAAAACAGTACACAGCTAGATCCAACTAGCAGAATGATGAGTTTACAATGTCCTTTATTTGAGCAATGAATCTGACAATCAGCAAGTAGTAGTATACGTAAGCCACAGCAACTGAGGAAAAGTAGCAAGCTTCTGAATACATCCAAATATACATTCACAACACCTCCACAACGCTTCAACAGCCCTGGAAAGAGAGAGAGAGAGAGAGAGAGAGAGAGAGAGAGAGAGAGAGAGAGAGAGAGAGAGAGAGAGGGGGGGGAGAGAGAGAGAGAGAGAGAAAGAGAGAGAGGGGGGAGAGACAGAGAAAGAGAGAGAGAGAGAGAGAGGGGGGGGAGAGAGAGAGAGAAAGAAAACTAGAGAGAGGGAGAGAGAGACTTTTCAGAGTAACAAGCCTGCGTGGTTTGTTTCCCCACACCCAGCACACACATGAGATGTTTCTGAACCACCCCCATCTTGAGAATCTGATGGATGAAGACGACAGACCGTCCCAAGTGGAACATGATAAATGGGCAGAAATCAACCACATGCCAGATCTGTGACAGACATGAGCGGTCATGGTTCTCCATTCAATCCTATGCTTGAATACTCTCCCAAAAAAAACCTACATTATCCGGATCTTTCCCCGTCACCCACCTGTTTAGGCTTTCCAAATAAGAGTTGCTCTAGGCCAACCCCTGCCTCGTCTGCCTTCCATTTCACCTGCGAGAGCTGGACGTATGAAACTTCTGATAGATAGTACTAGTTCTTTACTATACTGTTGATGATCAAAGTAACCTCACCGAGTGTGTGGGTGGCTGGAAGGTGTCACTGGTAGTTCCTATGTCTGACTTTATTTCCCTGTTGTTGTTTTTTAGTGTGCCTCCTCTCTCCCCCACCCCTCCAACTTTCCCGATGGCACTATAGACAAGTGACTGTGTCTATGACTCACTATAGACAAGTGACTGTGTCTATGAATCACTATAGACAAGTGAGTGTGTCTTTGATGAGCTTCTCCTCAACGTCAGTAAAAGCCAAACAAAGAACACCAAAATATGTTGTACTTTTCATATTTGCTTCTAAAAATAGCATAGCTCGCTTTTTAACCTTCCTGTTTCTTTAAGTAGTTGAAGTACCGTCGAGTCCACTTAAGCCGAAATCTTTGAGGCCACCGAATATACTTCAGTTCAGCCGTGTTTTAGGCTTACACAGACATGGCTGAAAAAGCAAAGACAAAAAAAAATATTTGAGATTTCATTTTCTTTCGGTCTACTTTTACTTCCCGACTGATCGTGTTCTTCTTAACCTGAGACTCCACTGCATATTTCATTTTCCTCCGCTGTGACTGTAGCAAGGGGCCAGTTTCCGCATGATCGCAGAACGAAAGCGCTTCATTTCTGTAGGCCCCCCTACAAACACTGAACCCTTAGACTTAGACAATTCCTGCCACCTGTGACCCGTTCCTACCTACCAAAACACACATTGTCCAGGATCTGGGGTGGGGTGGGGTGGGGTGGAATATGAGACGACCACAATTACTGTAGTAGTAGTAGAAAAAATAACCATCTCTTACCCAACGTTCGCCTCAGTTACTTCCATGCATCGTTCAAAAGCACATATTTTTACTAGGGAAATAATCAAGCAGACGAGTTTTTGGGTTTGAGTTTGCTGCAACATGTCAACTCGTGGCGCCGGGAGGGGGGGGGGGGGAAATCCACGGGTGGCGTCAACTAGAGAAAACTGTTTGTCGACAGCTCAAATATATCATATATATATATATATACAACCACACTCCTAGACAGTACGTCATAAGATACAGCGAGATCAGGTTTTTGATGACGTCTGGCGACAGGTTCAAGAATGGGTGCGGCGGGTCACGACTAACGTCAGCCCGACCTGCAACAGATGAAGTACCACCCCCTACCACCCCCGTCCCTCCCCCCGAGCCCACAACTTTTAAAAAGAATTGTAAGTGGTAACAGCCTCAGGGCAACACTCGAACAATGAACACCGTACTGTTAATGGAAATTTTTAAAAATAGCATGTACAAAGATGTATATATGGAGTTACGTTCTAAAAACCATAGAAACGTGTGTAAATTCATAATCTCGGAAACAGAAAAAAACAAATGCACTACAACAGGCAAATAAACATTTAAAAAATCAAAAACAATACATATGGTTGGACTATAGATAGCATTACTGGCGAACAGAGCAGAACATGATCTTAGCATGAATGAGGTGAGGGTCTTGTCAAACTTGTCCAAAAAAAAACCCCCAAAAACGTGGCGCGACTTTACGTCTTTCTCCAGTAACTCAAAATTACCAACTGGCCAGATTCTTTTTCCTTCAGCCGTGCATCCAGGGTTCCTGCCACGAACTCCCCATCAAATTCAAGGAAATTTCAAAGAGATTTCAAAGAGAAATTTTTAAAATTCAAGGAGATTTCGTAAAGAAATTCGTGCCATTATCGACAATGTGAACTCACTAGCACAGCGAAAGCTTATTTCCGATAGGCCTACACTTGTCCGAAAGGAATCGTAGTTTCGATTGTCCGACAAAAATTTTGTGTCACGTTCGATCCGCTGAAATTCAGGGAGTTTTTAACACCTCAAATTCAAGGAATTTTCAAGGAGATTTTTCCCAGAATGCAAATTCAAGGAGATTTCCAGGATTCCCTGAATTCAACGAGGCCGCAGCAGGAACCGTGTGCATCAGCTCCACAAAAGACGATGTATTTCGTGGCGTCTAATTTTTTTTTTTAGTAGAGGGTTTTACAGCGCTCGCAACTGTATAAGGTCGTATGAGCGCCAAGGGGTGGGTGTCAACAGAGAAGTCTTTACAGGGAATCAGTGTCGTCATACGATACTCCGACTACTTCCTCCACATGGCATACAAACTGGAAAACTTTGGTTAAAAATTCCGTTGGGATGGAACACAAGTCAAAATGAACGGACAACAGAAACAAGTTTGTTTTGTTTTAATTTACAAAAATTAATATATAAAAATAGCTTGTTGATGGAAAAACTTTTCTTAGCGCAATGAGAACAATGTCAAAGACAGCCGTACGTGTGTCGTCGTATTCCGTACTGCTACGTCACACAAGTTACACACGACACGACACAACACCTCACGCTAACGGATGACAAATTTTTTAAAAACCGAATCCACAACGACAAAAAAAAGTAAAGCTATCTAAACACATGTATGTATGTATGTAGATGACGACGATACCGTACACTTTAGAATTACGTGACTACACATGAAAAGAATACGTATATATATATTTATATTCAATGTACGTCATAAGTTTACACGATGTTTATGTATAAGTATCATGTATTGGAGAAATACAGCAGAGAGGAGAGTCGGGACCGGGCAGAGTTCCCTACACAGAACTCAGAAATCATCTATCCCTACACAGGACTCAGAAATCATCTATCTACAGCAGACATCATCACAAAAGTCACACTCAACAAATAAAGGGGGCAGCAGCTCAAGACTTTGAGGGGATTGAGAGAAAAAAAGAAAAAAAAAGACGAAATGACGAGCAAGTTGCTACAAAAATATTTTCAACTCTGAAGTAACATGATACAATATGACACACCACGTGCCAAAAATATTTAAATCCACAAGAAAATATAGACATCTCTTTCTTTACATTCTAAAGAATCCCAAAAAGGCACATGAGCAAAAATCAAACCCAACATTCTGAATCTGGGGAGGATATCATTCCCTCCCCTAAACTCCCCGAAGTAGCCCTCAGTATATGGTCGCTTTTAAGCACAAGTAGGCTATCCCAAAAAATGTTTTGAGAAATGTAAGGTTATGTTTTTGTGCCTCTTGTTCAGTTTCTTTCAAAGACGAGAAGAGTTTTCTCTATAACCAAACAAATATACACACCAATGGAACCATGCTTCTCCGAAAGGTAGGCCAATGCCCACTTTTGTTGTAGGTCAAGATTTCTGGAAACCTCCAAAATCTGGATTAGCCCGCTAGTTTTTTAGTTTTTGTCAGAGTTTAACGGCACTTGCAACACAATAAGGTCGTATAAATGTCGAAGTTCAAAGGTTCTACAAGAGAGTGACAAACACAAAAAAAGAAAGAGGAGAGATAGGGACCATAAATGTTTGATAGTATGATAGGAAAGAAGGAGGAGCAAACCACACCAGAGCACCTGCCAACCACCCACTAGCCCGCTTGTCCTCAAAAGCGACCATATAAACCCTAAACTCCACACAGTGTATAAACAAATGACTTAAAGAGGAAACAGACCAAATATGTGTCCAACTCGAAGTTTCCGTGAGTCTGAAGAAGCCCCACCAACACGGCCAGAGACTTTTTCCTTTGCTCGAGAAAATTCGTCACACTCGGACGGACAGACGAAAAAAAAATAACTCAAAACAAAACCTCCCCAAAAAACTCCTCGAACAAAAATGCTACGACGCCCGAAGTCCGCAGCAAAAAAAATCTGTGGGACAAAAACAAAAAAACCTGCCATGTTCGGAGAGGATAAAGATTCCCGCAAGTAGAACAGCTCCCCCCCCCCCCTCACCCCCTGAGAGGTTCTATTATTTCCTCCAGCCAAGGACAGAAGGGCCAAATTTGAGTCATTATTTTACATAGCTGCCTGAAGCACCAGGGGCAGAGAACTCTCTCTCTCTCGACGTCACCCTGCCCGCCTGCCATGCGGTTCTCACACGAGACAACGACGGAGACTTCCCACAATGCCAGGAGGCCAGCCCGACAGACAGACAGACAGACAGCTGCGAGAGTGACAAACAGGCGCTGCTGCCCCAGGCATTTGGCGAGAAAATGGCAAGGAGGGAGGAAGGAAGTTGAGGAAGGGGGACAAGTTTAGGTTCAAGAAAAGGGAGAAAAAAAAATTAATTAAAAAATAAATAAAAGTGGGGGGGGGGGGGGGGGGGCGCACCCACTGCAAACGCAGGTACAAGGGTACAAGTTTGGAAACAGCCACAAATTTTACAGGAAAAGGTTTGGTGGGTTGGGCTTTCGAGTTTTACAAAGAAGAAATTTTTTTTTTTTACAAATTTCCTCATCACAACCTTCAACTTCAATCAAAGACATTTCCCCCCGAAGATTTCAGCGTTTGCTACTTTCTCAATAAACCAGAGGGGAGACGAGACTGCGAAATTGGAGATGAGAAAAAAAGACAAACAAGGGAAAAAATCTTAACCCGTGTACTTTTTTGAAGCAGAGTAAAAAAACAAAAAACAATCGAACAAACAAAACTGCAGGCAAAACTCGCAAATTAATCATCAGAAACTGTGTTTTGTTTTATAACAAACTAAATCTACCCCCACGTAGACGTAGGCTGAGAGAGCAATGACACAGCGGCTCACACACGAGACTAGGGCGAGAAAAGACTAGTTACAGGCCGGCCAGAAGTCGGGACCTTTTCAGACCCTACCTTAATCAAAACCGAGTCCGTCAGTACAGGAAAAAAAACCAACCCAACTAGTTTCCAAACTCGATTATATTATAATTCATCCACAAAAAACTGACAAAAATAGATTCTCTTCATTAGAGTACAGCAACTTTTGACAAATACTTGGAGCGAGCAGCACCCGCTGTTGCTAAATAGGAAAACTTTTCTTTTGTCGAGAGAGACAAAACGAGAAATAGTTCCTTTCATCAAAATAGAAAAACAGCTGCTCGTTTTGCCCCAACAGAGGGATACATCCTAGGCCGGAGACAGGGTTCCTGCCATCAACTTCCAACACAAAATTCAAGGAGATTTCGAGGGAAAATTGTAAACATTCAGGGAGATTTGGTCTAGAAATTCAGGCCAAAAGCCTATTTCGGAAATGCCTACACTTGTCAGAAATGAATTATAGTTTCTATTTTCCGCCAAAAATTTTGTTCCACGTCCAATCCCGCGAAATTCATGGAGTTTTTGAGGAGTTTTCAACGAGGTTCCTCAAATTCAAGGAGTTTTTAAGGGGATTTTTCCTAGAATGCAAATTCAATGAGTTTTCAAGGACTCCCTGAATTCAAGGAGTCCGCAGGAACCCTGCCAGAACAGACTACGGAAAACATGCGATGGCATCCGGGGCGGAATCAGGCGCACCTCAAAATAGAACGTCCTTAACACACATTCTCACGCTCAACTAAATTGGAGAAACCGACGGTTTTTTTTCCACAGGTCAGGAAATTTTCCTCCACTTTTTCTGTGTGGGCTCAACAACTCTGTATAATTCATTGAAAAACCACATTTCTCTGTCCATTGTAAAACTGCTACTACTACTACTACTGCTACTGCTGAAAATCAATCCATGGCACACAAAACGTGTATTTGCAGACAAAACGTATATTTGCACACAAAACGTATATTTGCAGACAAAACGTATATTTTCAGTTCCGGAGGACTCTCAAGCTTCGGAAGTCGCCAGACTTTGGTGGCCATTTTAAGAATAAAAAAAGATAGCATTTGTATAGCGCAACCCCCCCCCCCCCCCCCCCCCCCCCCCCCGCTCAACAGCAAGCTGTACGCTCTTCACCACCACGGGATCCCCACCTACTTCAATCGTAAATATCTCGACTTACGTTGATGAAGATAGATGGATATTTGGGGATGAAGATAGATGGATATTTGGGGAGAGGGGCGGGGGTTCTTTCCATCAAAATGATTCCAAAGCAAAAGCTAATTTGGAGGATTACACCAATATCTCCCGCTACTGTATGCCCCAAAATAGACGAGCGCCCGATTCCACCGCATTGAGATACGTACACACGTACACACAGACGACCACACACACCAGCCCAGAAGAACAAGATTATAGAACAACAGGTCACCGACTACAAAGAAAACGGTATTGATAGGTTACACATCATTAAAAAAACACTTACAAACAACACAAGGAAAAAAAAAGAAAGAAAGAAAGAAATGATTCTCCGGTGGAAAAATTCTTTCAGTCAGTCCATCGTCCAGATATCTGTCAAGACGTGACAGTCACCACTGGACGCTGTCCACACAGACAAAATCAACAAACAAACAAAATTTCTCCTACACGCTCTCACTCCCAGATAATTTTCTTCCTGCAGAAATCAAAAGGCATGACCACCAAATCTAACGCCCAGCTGCAAAAGAACCGTTTCCTGCTCAAAAGGACACCCCAAAAGACACAGCTAGAAAAAGCACAAACATATTTGTCACCTGATAGTCTTCCAACATAAAATTTGATTGAGAGAAATTTTTTCTTTCACAAAGAACGCCTCCATACACACATAAAAAGAAATAAGAAAAGTACAAAATCATCATGAAAAGAAGCGTCATTAATCCATCACTCTGGAAAATCACACACCAAGAACTCACAGATTTAAAAAAGGGACCGGTATAACTTTTGATCAGCAGAACAGGTAAGTGGGAGGCACACACGCGTATGCACACACACACAAACACACACAAATGTAAACATTGTAGTAAAAGCAGAACCCACGAGCACTGCGACGCATTGTAAAACAAAACCCAACTCTTCCAGTGACCTCGACAAAGTCTCCATCATCAACGGCCTCATAGGAAGCGAGCTCCGAGGGGTCCACACTCCACAAACAAAGAGGTCCCCTCCCTCCCTCCCTTCCTCCCCCCCCCTAAAAAAGAAGATAAAAACTTTGAAGAGCTTCCCTTCAGCCTTATCGGATCCATGCAATAATAGGTCCCCAACTCAAAGTCGTGACCCAATTAGGGGCGAGCAAAATGCACCTGGCTTTTCGAAAGGAAACGCGGTACAAGGTCACAGTCTCACGATGTACAGGCTAAACCAAACAAACAAAAGTAAAAAAAAACACACATTAAAAAATAGGACCCTCTTTATGGTCGTTGGGACCAACAAATTATTTTTAGTTCTCAGTAACAGCAACCAGTAGAGTGTTGGGAACCAGTGTCGAATAGGATTTTCTCGCAACAACGTCGTAACTTCACCGAGATCTCACCCAACAAGGTAGAAAAAACAGAATATCTCCAAAAATGTTTTCTTCAATTACTATAAACTTTTGCGTTTTGCATTAACGGGAAAAAGACTTCTGCCATCTGATCTCAATTTGACACAAGCAAATACCGGCTGGTACTTTGTGTGAGAACCAGATCAATTGGAACATTGCGGGAAAAAGAAACAGGGTTCGTTTGGTTTGTTTTGTTTTTAAATTGTGGGAAAAGAAAAATCGAACTCAATCAGTTTACCCTGACAACGGTTATTTCACACAGCAAAAGGGGACCCCAACACACGCGGAATCAAGAAATGGAATTAAAGAAAGAGAAAAATTTGTTGTTGCTTCTTTTCTCTTATCAGACGATTAACTGGGTCGATAATCACATCAGACGATTAGCTGGATCGATAATCACATCAGACAATTTGACAAAAAGAAAAAAAAGCAAGAACTTCCATTTCTTAAACAAATTAGTAGTCAGTCACCTTACTGAACAGGAATTGCAGATTACGAAATTTGCATAATACATTCTACTGAAAAGAAGAACAAAACGTGCCGACACAGATGTGTAGCTTCGAGGTGAAATCAGGCGCTGGTCAAAACAATCAAGTTCAAGAAACCGCCATTTTTTCGGGGCCTTCGGCAATTTTTCAAATTAATTTTTTTTTTAACTTTT
>NW_004797736.1:618648-620326 GCF_000002075.1 Aplysia californica | reverse complement strand
GGACGATAGATGTTTGATGTGACAGGAGGGGAGATAAGGACGATAGATGTTTGATGTGACAGGAGGGGAGATAAGGACGATAGATGTTTGATGTGACAGGAGGGGAGATAAGGACGATAGACGTTTGATAGGAAAGAAGGAGGGGAGATAAGGACGATAGACGTTTGATAGGAAAGAAGGAGCAAACCACACCAGAGCACCCACCAACCACCCACTAATACATATATCAGGGATGTACACAGGTTTTGAAAAAAAAAAAAGCCGGAAAATTTACACGGTGCGCGCACTGACTGAAATAAGAATACAGTGAGACTAGATTACATTTGTCTCTTCCCCTCTATTACAACAAATAATCTCTATCTAGTATGTATAATATTATTATGTATTGTTTACAGTAGAATTTTGTTAAAAGCTGAGGCTCAAACGGCAAGTCGGCCGGAAAAAAAGGAAAAAGCCGGAAGATTTACATCCCTGATATCTGAAGCAGCGTGGTGAATTCAGGCGCTCGCCAAAACAACGAAAATGGAGAAACAGGCATTTTTCCCTCAGTTTGGAAATTTTGATAGACTTTTTATTTTTTGGCTTAACCTCATAAAAACACATTTCCGAGTTGATTTTACTTTAAAAAGTTGATTAAAGGCACAAAACTGTACATTTTCAGTTTCCAAGGACTCTCAAGCTATGGAAATTACCAAACTTTGGCGGCCATTTTCTCGCTAATTTCACCTCTGAAAGCAGGAAACCCTCACCCCCCTTCAATAACAAATATCTCGATTTGTAGTCAACATAGACTGATATTTTTTTCACCTAATTTCCTAAACCAAGGCTAAGAACTGTCTTTAAGATGATATCAATAACCCTAAATGCCCAAAAATTGACGAGAGCCTGATCACATTTTCTAAAAAATCAGAGTATCGGGGAAGAATCGGACATTTCCAGCATCCCAGTAGATTAACCAGGTGTTCTGAGAGCGAGGGCGAAGTGTCTAACCCCTACACCACTAGACAGACGCCAGTGTTCCAGAGCGTGTAAATACAACTTGTTCTTTTGTCCCGTTTAAAGTTCTATGATATTGACGCCATCTTATTAGTAGAAAAATGTGCGTATGAGAGTGCCTAATAATGTATAACGTACATATTTGTTATAACATGTAACTGTTACATATAGATGTTCAACATAATTATAGAAGTTTGTGTCAAAAGTAAAGTTGTTCCAGCATCCCAGTAGATTAACCATGACAAATAAACATGTATTTTTATGTTTTATGTCAACATTTTTTTTTGCACAAGCGCACAAAAACGTGTATCTTTACTTCATCACAAAAGTGGAGCAAATATTGCAAATAAGCCGGTGTATTTTCACAAATTTCACAACAGGTCAGTTTTCTTTTAGCAAAGAGTTTTACGGCACTTGCAGCCCAATAAGGTCATTTTAGTGCCACAAATTAGAAACGATACAAGAGAGTAACAAACAAAAAAAAAGGAGGAAGAGAGATAAGGACGACAGACGTTTGACAGGAAAGATGGAGCGACCCCCATCAGCAGAGCACCCACCTACCAACCACCAAACACAGGTCAACTTACAGTGTCTCTGATGGCACAGCACCCACCAACCACCCACCCACCAACTTACAGTGTCTCTCATGGCACAGCACACCACCCACCAACCACCCACCCAC
>NW_004797736.1:587101-617430 GCF_000002075.1 Aplysia californica | reverse complement strand
ATGCACGCACACACACACACACACACACACATGCACGCACACACACTCACTCACACATGCATGCACGCGCACACACACACACACAACACACACAAACATTCACACACACCCTCATCCATATACTCTTACCCTCACCCACACACACGACCACGCATCACACACAAACACCAAGAGCTTTACAGCATTTACAACACAATTAGGGCAACAAGTGGGGGGTCATTTAAGTGCTGAAAATTAGCGAAGCTACAAAAGAACAACAAACGAAACAACAACAACAACAAAAAAAGGAGAGACAAGGACGACAGATGTTTTAGTAGAGGTTTTACGGCGCTCGCAACTGCATAAGGTCATATGAGCGCCAGAAGATTAGAGGGGTTACAAGAGAGTAACAAACATTTTAAAAAAGGAGGAGAGACAAGGACGATAGATGTTTGGTAGCAAAGAAGGAGCCAACCACCCCAGAGGAGCACCCGCCAACCACCCACTCACCATGACTACGGCGATTCCGATGGCGACACCAGCCACAATCACCAGCTTGCTCTCAATCCACTCGTAGAATTGGCTCTGGCAGGGCTGAAACCGACAAACATGATAGGGTTACAGTTGAGTTTCTGTTCAGGTCACACAACTGCCGAAGATTAGAAGTGTTACCAGAGAGTAACAAACACACAAAAGAAGGAGGGGAGAGATAGAGAAGATAAATATTTTATAGGGAAGAAGGAGCAAACCACACCAGAGCACCCGCCAACCACCCACTCAGTTGAGAATCAGTCAGAGTTTTACGGCACTTGCAACACAATTAGGTCCTAGAAGTGCCGAAGATTATCGCTATTTTACAAGACAGTCATAACAATAAACACAAAAAGGAGGAGAGAAAAGGACAATAGATATTTGATAGGATAGGGGTTTTTTAGTTTTAGTGAGAGTTTTACGGCACTTGCAACACAATTAGGTCATAATACAAGTGCTGAAGATTAGATTATGTGTTACAAGAGAGTAGCATACATAAGAAAGGAGGACAGATAAGGAAAATAGATGTTTGATAGGAAAGAAACAGCAAACCACATCAGAGCTCCCGCCAACCACCCACTCTGAAAATTTTCTCGCTAATTTTACCTCTTAAACCAGGCGACCCTGACCTCCTTCAATCGCAAATATTTTGACTTCTACTGAACACAGATGGACATTTTTTTCACCAAAACATGAACAGGCTTTAAGATGATACCAATAACTCCATTTACCCACAAATTGACGAGCGCCTGATTGCACACCACGAGCGCCCGATTGCACACCACGTTGTGACACAAATAGATCATGTAAGTGCAGAAGATTAGGAGGTTTGACTAAAGAGTCAACTACAAAGAAAAGAAATCTTTTAACTTTTTAATTTTAATGACACTTGCAACACAAAAAGATCTCAAGTAAGTGCGGAAGATTAGGAGGTTTTACTAAAAGGTCAACTATCAACTACAAAGAAAAATCTTTTGACTTTTTAATTTTAGTACAAGTCTTCACAGCACTTGCAACACAAATAGGTCACACAAGTGCCGAGGATTAGAGGTGTTACCGGAGAGATACAAAGAAAAGAAGGAGGAGGAGAGATAAAGTGGAAAGATTCTAAGATATTTGATCAGAAAGAAGGAGCAAATCAGGCCGGATCACACTCCAACCACCCAGTCTAGAGGCTAACAAGTTTCTAGTAGGGGATAACAATTTACTCGTAACTAGTAAGCCCTGAGATAAAAGTAACTTTATAATATACAGAATACAGTTTTCAAAAATGAAAAAAAAAAAAATTTTATTTAAAAAATACATATATATATATAAATGTGTATATTATACATGAAACACTTGCCAAAACTGAAAGTAAAATATCATCATGCTCATTTTATCCTCTCAATCGTACACTTTACACAGATCAGCCAAATACATACATCCCCCATTGATTTTGCATGCACCATTATTGATCAATATAATAGATTATACCAAATGGAAACATATTGATCAATATACTATATTATACCAAAAGGAAACATATTCATGATTGGGGATGTATTTTGTTACACACACACAAGAAAAATTGCTTTAATTTTTTTTTCAATTTTTAAATAAAATAAAATAAATACATAAACAAATGAATGAATGAATGAACCAATCAATCAATCAATCAATCAATCAATCAATCAACAAACAAAATAAACAAATAAATAATTAAATAAATAAACAAACAAAAAAATTAATAAATAAAAGCCCGAAGAATGAAAATAAGGGATAGTCTACCTCTCATTAAAAATGAAAATCAAAGTCGGTGTAGAGACAAAGTCTAGAAGTTTTAGTTTCGTTTTAGTGAAAGCTTCACGGCACTTGCAACACAAATAGACCATAAATTCTAAGTGCCAAAGATCAGAGGTGTTACTAGAAGAGAGTAACAACTTAAAACAAAGAAAAGATGAAGGGAGGGAAAAGGCAAGAGGTATTGACTGGAAAGAAAGGGCAAACCAAAGCGCCGACAAACACCCATAAACTTGGGTCTTTTAGTTTCAGAAAGAGTTTGACGGCACTTGCAACACAGAAAGGTCGTATATGTGCCGAAGATTAGATGTGTTACAAGCGAGTAACAAACACAAAAAAAGAAGGAAGAGAGATCAGGACGGCAGATGTTTGATTGGAAAGAAGGAGCAAACCACACCAAAGCGCCCGCCAATCACCCATAAAGTTGGCCAAGAAAAGGTCTAGAAGTCATAGAGGTATACGAATACGTCGTTCAGTCGCATGCGAACAGTGTGGTCCTCAGCGACTCCCAAGTGAGACACGCCGTATCAGGCTGGCCAGCTGTTTTTAGTTTTAGTAGAGGTTTTACGGCGCTCGCAACTGCATAAGGTCATATGAGCGCCAAAGGGTGGATGTCAACAGAGAAGTCCTTACAGGGAATCAGACTTACTCTGCTCACCTCTCTAGCTTCAACAGCACAAAGTCTGCTTCGACTATCAAGGTACCCCAGAAATAGCGGGTCACTAGAGAGAGACAAACATACAAAAGAAGTAGAGGAAAAATGATGATAGTAAGGATTAGAAAAGAAAAAGCAGCCGTTCTCTTTTGTAGATCAGGCACAGTTATGAGCGTGACATTGTTGAATCAGCTCAAATACAATTCTACTGTGCAGAAGAACGAGAAATGTCCCCCTTTGGGAATGGCCTAAAGACACTTCAGTCAGTGGCACCGACACAGGGGGGGGGGGCCAAACAGTCTTCTTCTCAGCTACTCCCAGGAGAGACACGCTGTGTCAGGCTGGCCAGCTGTTGCCACACCCAACCGCAGGCACACAAAATTAAACCATGAGAAGAACATTTATGGAACAGCAGGAGGGGGATGATACAGAGGGGAACAGGTAGCAAGGGAGACAATGAGAGAGGGCATGCTCAATAAGAGAAAAAAAAACCCAAAAATATTGAAATGGTGAAGAAGGCGAGAGAAAAAGAAGTCTCTCTCTCTCTCTCTCTCTCTCAGAACCAAGCCTGTGCCCTCAACAAAACGCAGCAAAAAAGTAAAATAGCATGCGAACGAAACGTTTTAGAAAAACAATAAACAGCACGAGAAAGAGAGAGACAAAAAAAACCCAAAGACATCAGACATCAAGTGGACGTCAAAACGAGAGATAATCGAGAGGGGAACACATTGAGAGACTACAAGTAAGACGGTTTGGACACGTTACGAGAATGGACCAATGGGGCGACATAACCCAGCCTCAAAGGCCTACGACATGCGATTCGATGGCTTCGAGGCAAAAAGAAGACAGAGGAAAAAGATGAGATGGACGGAGTCCACGAGACCTTTCAAGTAAGGACTGTTACGATCCAAACAGCAACACACCTGGCCCAGGTCCAAAAACTGGATCTCTCCTCAAAACCTTGCGGTATAACAGGACAGAAAAAGTAAACGTGAGTAACGTGGGGTTCATCCGGATAGCGATAGGTGATATGTTTATCCCTATCCGTACGCCCTGGGGTCACTTTGTACCCCCGGGGTTGTATTCTTCACATTTTAGAATACTTCTAGTACGAAGATCTCTTTGAAACTTTCAGTATTCCTCAAAAACTCATTTTGACAGACTGCTGTGCAGAGCGTACGAATCGGATTAACAAGAAAATTTCCTCTTTGGAAAGTGGTGGCACAGAATTCCCCACGCCGTATGGACACGATAGTAAAACACGACGTACAAATAGGGTTAAAGACCCTCTTGGAAAATACATCTAGGTGGGTCCTATGAAAATGTAAGTCTCTTAAATATTTGTTTTAGTGGGGTTTTCAACGCTCGCAACTGCATAAAATCATATGAGCTCCAACGGGTGGATGACAACAGAGAAGTCCAAACGGGGAATCAGGCTTACTCTGCTCATCTCTCTAGCCTCAACAGCACAAAGTCTGCTTCGACTATCAAGGCACCTCGGAAATAGCAGTTCTCAAGACAGTGACAAACATACAAAAGAAGTAGAGGAAAAATGACGACAGTAAGGACGAGGAAAGAAAAAGCAGCAAAAGTAAAAGTAAGCTGAGGTTCATCCGGGTAGCGACAGGTGATATGTTCAAAGCCCCACTTGGGAATACATCTAGGTGGGTCCTACGAAAATGTTAGCCTCTTAATTCTTTAAACCCGAAGTTTTTTCCACCGTTTCCCAGAGCTTTTTCTACAGTCACCTAAACCTGGTGCATTATGTCTCATTACAACCACCCCAAAAGTTTGCCTCCAACTTCTAAATGGCGAAAACAAAAGCTTCGTCATTACTAAAAACTTGGTTCAGAAATAGTTGAGAAACACAAGCAAAAACTAGCACTGAATGAAACAAAACAGTTGTCACTCGTACTGGACGCTCCCAGCATCCAAAGGGGAACAGGGGTATTACCGCCGGACGCTCCCAGCATCCAAAGGGGAACAAGGTATTACCGCCGGACGCTCCCACAGTCCAAAGGGGAACAGGGGTATTACCGTCGGACGCTCCCAGCATCCAAAGGGGAACAAGGTATTACCGCCGGACGCTCCCACAGTCCAAAGGGGTTTGACTCTTTATCTCCAAGGGGGGTAAACCCGCTACACCGAGGCCCTTTTTCGGTGCTAAATATAAAAATGACAAAAACGTCATTAAAAGGGTCATTAAATCGAAACTAGCAAACCTATTTCAATAGTTCTTCATCTAATGAATGAACTTCCAGTATCAGAGACCTGTTTTCGGCAATAGCCGAAAAGCAATTTGATGTCGAAGTCATCGTAAACGATTGTGCCCGAGCCGCTGTCAACAGTGGTTCTGACCGTGAGCCGCTGTGAGCGGCTTGATGGAGATAGAATTTAAAAGTTAAAGGAGGAAAAAGTGGGTGCTGACTGTGAACAGAAAGACAAGCCCTGCTCTACACAGCCCCACAACAGTGCATTGTTTCTCTTCACAGCCCCACAACAGTGCATTGTTTCTCTTCACAGCCCCACAACAGTGCATTGTTTTTCTTCACAGCCCCACAACAGTGCATTGTTTCTCTTCACAGCCCCACAACAGTGCATTGTTTCTCTTCACAGCCCCACAGCAGTGCATTGTTTCTCTTCCCACTCACACAACAGTGCATTGTTTTGCTTAGGGTGAAGTGCCCCACACAGTGACCACAAGTGCTCTCAGCAAAGAGGAGGGTGTGTTCAAATTAGACAACTGCACGTCACTTAACCCTATCTGTATGCCATGGGGTTATTTTGTACCCCCCGGGGTTATATTCTTCACATTTTAGAATACTTCTAGTACGAAGACCTCTTCGAAACTTTCAGTATTTCTCAAAAAATCATTTTGACAGACTGCCATGTAAAGTGTGCGGATCGGATTAATTAGTAAATTTCCTCTTTGGAAAGTGGTGGCACAGAGTTCCCCACGTGGTATGGATACGATAGTAAAACGCGACGTACGGATAGGGTTAAGTGGTGGCACAGAGTTCCCCACGTTGTATGGATACGATAGTAAAACACGACATACGGATAGGGTTAAGTGGTGGCACAGAGTTCCCCACGTCGTATGGATACGATAGTAAAACAAGACGTACGGATAGGGTTAAGTGGTGGCACAGAGTTCCCCACGTTGTATGGATACGATAGTAAAACACGACATACGGATAGGGTTAAGTGGTGGCACAGAGTTCCCCACGTTGTATGGATACGATAGTAAAACACGACGTACGGAGAGGGTTAATGACATTGTAGAATGTCCGGGTCCCATTGGTTTTTCCTCTTCCTTATACGACGGGAGTGTTGTGAAATGACACAGACTGTGGGGGTCTCAACTGTTTTCCTTCCTTATATTATCCTAGAAGTGTAGTAACATACACGAGGAGTTTCAACTGTTTTCCTTCCTTATACGAAGGGAACGTAGTCAAGTGACGTGGACTTTAGAGCCTCAACTGTTTTCCTTCCTTATACGAAGGGAACGTAGTCAAGTGACGTGGACTTTAGAGCCTCAACTGTTTTCCTTCCTTATACGAAGGGAGCGTAGTCAAGTGACACAGACTTGAGAGTCCTCATTGTTTCTCTTCCTTATATGCTGGGAGCGTACTGACATAGGACTATTCGATTCTTAATTGTTTGTCTTCCTAAACACTTTGCCATCATATTTTGGGAAAGGGAAAATTCAAGGAAACTAGGTGGTAATCATAGCTAATCAGCGAGATGAGACTGCAAAGTGTTAAACACAGAAAGGGAGGGGGGGGGGGGGGGGGGGTTGAGAGCTTAGTCACACAGACTGTTGGGGTCTGATAGTTTTTCTTCCTGATATTCTGGGAGCCGAACCGAAAACAAATTTGTTTAAAATCAGAAATCAGGGGTGTTAAGATCGTAATTTCGTAAAATTAAAAAAAACCATTGTTGACACCGATTCCCCCAATGTCATAATGAGCGGACAGTCCTCACACCTGTTCATTTCACCCTTTGTCTACACACCTGTTCATTTCACCCTTTGTCTACACAACTGTACATTTCACCCTTTCTCTACATAGCCAAAGAGCTGCACACCTTGCTTCTGTAAACACGCTACACAGCTAAACATTCCACTTGGCCCTACACACTACACAGCTACATGGCTGCTTTCTTTTCCTTTGAAATGTTAGACGTTTATACACCCACACTGACACACATTAGGCCATTCAGGAGGCGAGCTCCTACCCTGCCTGTCAGGGTCAACCCGGACAGAGAGGGCTATGACGTCCTAGCAGAAAGACTACAATTTGCCAAACAGACAGGAAAAATTTTCCCGACTTCGCCGATCTCGGCCAGCCGGAAAACTGGCGACCCTGCAGAGACTGTGGGCACGCATGCCCGGGTTCCCCAGAGCGGTACACGGATTCCCCACAACAGAGGTGCGGTACACAGGTCACACAGACGCGTGGACACACCCGGGTTCAAACCCAGACCAGAGGTGCGGTACATGGGTCACACAGATGCGTGGACACACCCGGGTTCAAACCCAGACCAGAGGTGCGGTACATGAGTCACACAGACGCGGACATTCCCGGATTCCCCAGACCAGAGCGGTACACGGGTCACACAAACAGTGGACACGCCCGGATTCCCCAGACTAGAGCGGTACACGGGTCACACAGACCAGTGCTGTGCACGGGTCACACATTTACCTTCAAGACGTCGTCCTGGTGGCAGGTCTCAGGGGGGTCTTCGGGGAGGTAGTCGACCCCACCGTCCCTCCAGCCGCAGCACTGGAACTGAAAGCGGAAGAGAGCAACAAGTCCACTATTTAGTACGCGACAACTGCACCGCGATAAGCAAGCGGTGGTTAGTTTACCTTGCGATAATTATCGGGGTCGCAGGTACCGGGGATATCCTCGACCACCTTGTAGTCCTCGTTGCCCAGCGTCGCTCCGCAGCAGCCGAACTGAAAGCAAAGCAATGGCCACAAGCTAGAAGCTGGGTTGTTGGGAGTGGTGGGGTTGTGGCTCACAGGGAAATGGAGAGGAGGGGGGGGGGGGTTAGATTTAAGAGGGGGTGGGGGTGGATTGGATTTTAAGGGGGTGGGGGTAGATTAAAGGGGAGGTAGGGGGTTGGATTTTAAGAGGGTGGGGGTGGATTTAAAGGGGGGGGGAGGGGTAATGGGATGGGACGGGAGGGAGGGAGGGAAATAAGACAATCTTCTTTTTAATGTAGGCGTTTTTCCTCCAGAGTCAGAATGGTGTGACCTGCCTCTAAATACAACAGTCTTTCACTTCACAACCAGGGTTTCCCAAAGCTTAATGGAAAAAAACCAAAAAAAACATTTTGAGGAACGCCACCTTTACAAAAAAGACACTTACTCCATATCAGTTTATCAATTTTCTTACAGGAAAAACAATTGTTATTCTCAGCATATTTTCTGTTTAACGACATATCATTCTACTAACCGTCTCTATGGTAACAAGAAAAACAGTTATTAATCTAAGCATATTTTCTGTTTAACGCAATACCAATCTATTAACTGTCTCTTTGATAACTGGAAAAAGTTTTGTTATTCTAAGCATTTGCTTTCTGTTAAACGAATTTCCTGTTTATTAACTCTCTCTTTGGTCCCAAGAAAAACAGTTATAATTCTAAGCATTTACCTTCTGTTTAACTCCATACTAGTTTTGAGTCTATCAACTATCTTTTAGTTTGTAAATTAACCTTAAGCAACTCAGTAATTTTTCAGGTCTTTTCGCGGACAACCCAAGTGGCATCCTTGACTACTACTGACTGAAGATGTAACAGGTTAGGGAGAAGGAAAAAAAAATCCCAGCATTTTACCACTTAACCCAGCAGCTTTCGAGTGGTTCTTCGTATTAATGTAGTGAACAAAACAAAACAATCAGAGCCTACACCAAAACAAGCGACAACTACACGGACACGTACTGGCTCACTTCGTTCTGTCAGCGACAGCCTGGGAAGAAAGTGCCTCTTAGTGGACAGAAAAAAAAAAAAGGTAGCTCACGGAAGAAACAAACAACAAACGAGCAGCGGCAGTATCCATCAAACTATCTTTAAAATTAAAAAGGAAAAAATTACAGAAATGAGAGAGGGAAAAAAAATATATATATAGACTACTACGATTTTTCTTTCCGCGTAAAAGAAGAACAGCAGTTGAGTTATAATATTACAGAGAAAGCTAGTGGGGCTAGAGAAGTCGTTTTTGTGCCACGTTGGAGCACTGAAAGAAAACTCTCACACTTCAATTTATAGCCACACACTCAAAAAAAAAAACTACTTAAAAAAATATTTAAAATACAAAGCTTAAAAAAAAAAAAAAAAAAAGCTTTTCAATATAATTGTATTTTTCCAGTCCCAGTAGTTTATGTATGAATATAATGGATATATGTATATATATATACGTGTCTTGGTAGCGCGATATATTTTGAGCAACACATTTTGGGGGTGGTCATTACGAAATTCACACTCTTATCAGCAAGTGAAAGAATTCTGACATCGTCAGCAAACAGTTAAAATGTACAAAGCCCAAAAACTTTCACCATTTTTCAATTGCGGTATCATAACCTGGGCTATTGATTGCATGGGATTAGAAAATATTTAGTCCAAATTCAAATTCTACAAGTTGAAGAAAAACAAACAAACAAAAAACGCCAGAAAGACACATTATGAAGGCACAACTGTTAAAAGAATGAAACATAGTTTTCTCTCTCTCTCTCTCTCCCTGACAATTGTTGCTTTCTGGGCTCAACAGATTCAGCGCCGCAGGGCTGCTCAGAGTGGCTGTTATCTATTGCTCAGTTTTCTTAGCATCACTTTCCTCTCGTCTTTTTCCCTCACTACTAACATTTTAACTCTATTCTGTCCCCATGGTTTTATGCACCCCACATAATTAAGCAAAATTTGATCTTTTTTTGCATAATTTCAGATTATTTTCCTTTATCATTCTTTGTTAAAATTAACAGAATCGCAATATTTCACATTTTGAGCTCAGTTAGCATAATTTCAGAATTTTTCTTGCATAAATAAAACGACGGGGACAGTCTATTTTCTGGTTTCATTGCAGAGTATTTTGTATTCTGAACGTTTCTAAATGCCACACGCAGGGTTTTATCAAATTTAGATATTTTTCTTTATTAACTTTTTGTGAGACCAGCCGTGAGGTCACGAAGCGGTCACAAATTATTTGCATCCAGAGTCAAAATGATCTGCGGGATGAATCAGTTAAACATCTGAACAGATTGCGGCTGACATTTTGTTGTAGACACGCCCTCCACTGACATTAATTGTTTGTTTCGTTGTAGATCTGAAATGGTACGGGTTGAACACTATTATCAACACTATTAGGTTATTTAAGGGGCCGGACCTCCTAGTTTAACGTCTGTCTCCGACAGGACCGAGCCAAGTGGGAAGTTCCTTTCCCAAGGACACAACGTCGGACCGAGCTGAGGCTCAAACCCCCGAACCCGCAATCTCACGAATACCAGTCTGGTAGCCTAACCACTAGACCACCGACACCACAACCTCACGATTACGAGTCTGGCAGCCTAACCACTAGACCACCGACGCCGCTGTAGATCTGGACCTCAGTATATGGTCAACAGACACAATAGATAACACCATTCATCTGAGAGAGAGAAACCGCTTTCTTCAAGCAGATAATTTTGTGAGTAAAAAAAAATTGGAAACTGAATAAGCGTGGTTGTTCTTCAAGTAGAAAATTTCGCCAGAAAAATATTTCAAAACTGAAGAAACGTGGTTGTTCCGCAATGGTGAGAATAAATTTGTAAAGCAAAAATCCCAGCACACTCATTTATAACAGCAGCAGTAAGATAGGGTCGCTCAGGCTTGCCAACTTTTGAAAAAACCCAATCAGGAGACGCCTACATAAAAACATTGTACTACGTAAGAAATTCCGGACTGTCAAAGAAATTCCTGACAGTTGGCAATTTAAAGTCTGGGACAGCTGGCAAGCCTGGGATCGCTTTTACAAAGTGCAATTATGATAAAAATGTACAAATAGATAAAACAAAGTGTCTTCTGGTACTTTAGGTACATTACGCTTACTTCTGGCAGCCATACATGAAGCACAAGGCATCATTTGCCCCAAGTTGTCAATACCCTGTTTGTTTTTTTGTTTTAGTAGAGGTTTTACGGCGCTCGCAACTGCAGAAGGTCATATGAGCGCCATGTCTACACCCGTAAATCTTCCCAGACTACAGCTCTGTCAGAAACAAACCATTCATTAACAGTATAACTGTTTATCCATATATCTATATCCTTTACCCTTGATATAACTCACAAGTTATTTGTTTGTCTTTTTCAAGCCACTTTCAACATAGTTTAGGTATGTTCAGAGTATGTCACTATCCTTATAACTTCTGTGTTTGATGCAGTTGATTCCACACCTCCCTCTAAGCTTGATATTTCATTTACCGTCAGCACGTGCAGCCATTATACGTACGTATGTATATAATGATATCTAAGAGCAAGCAACAAGCCACTACCGTCAGCTCACAACCTGGCTGTCTATTTCTCTCTTCTACGTGTTGGAAAACAAACCTGCCAGACGTGCAACATCAACGCAGACGTGCGCGTGTACCTTCTGTAACTATTCAGGAGAGAGAGAGAGAGAGAGAGAGAGAGAGAGAGAGAGAGAGAGGGGGAAAAAAGGAAAAAAGAAAGAGAAAGAGAAAGTGAGAAAGATCATTATAATATCCTCATTATTAAGCCAAGTATATATCCCATTAGATTATAAAGCAGAAATTCCTCGTAAATTGGAAACAATAAAGGCTGCAGAAGAATCACTTTGCTGCTGGACCAACGGTGGCCATCTAAGACAATCAATTTTAGTAGAAAAAGTCAAGTGGCGATGAGCACACAGGAAAAAAAGACGGTTGAAGGGGAAGTCAAGAAGTATGGCTTTCCTCCACCTAACTTGTGATGAGAAGCAAACTTTAGAAAAAAAGGTAACAGATCAAACAAACAGCCAAGTAGGAACTCTGAAGGCACAGAGGCGTTAAGGATGGTTACTTGATTTTTCTAATTCCATCTCTCAGTTTTCTTGGTTTTAGTGAAAGTTTTACAGCACTTGCAAACACAAATAGGTTATTTATTATAATAAGTGCCGGAGATTAGAGGTGTTACTTAATTAAAGAGAAACGATCAAAGGAAAGAGGAAGGAGCGATAGGGACGATAGATAGATGTTTGATAAGACAAGAGGAACAAATCGCAGACCAGAGCACCTGCCAACCACCCACAATCCAATCCATCTCTCAAACTCGTTCGAAAAGATCAAATCAGAGCACCTGCCAACCACCCACAATCCCATCTCTCAAACTTGCCGAACTTATGACCATGCAAAACAAGACTCAATCGCCGTGTGGCAATGCCATTCTGTAAGTGGGTCCTCAAAGTCCACACAGTATTTTGTGTTAATTACTTAATACTGAGTTTTGTAAGAAGCAACTTTTGTAGATGTAAAACGTACCAAACTAAAAAAAATTAACGCACACCCTTTAAAGGATGAAAATAAAAATATAATTATCACTAGTAACTTTCAGTTGAACTTCCGGTGAAAGCATTCGTAATCTTATTTCAACTAGCTTTGAGACTTTTACTTTTTCAATTCCCATTCATCCACTAACATGCAAACATTTCTTGCTCATGCCATGCGACCGACCAAAAAAAAAAGAAAGAAAAAGAATCTAGATTCGAGGATAATGCACAGCAGTAACAATAATTATATGTGTCCCCACGTGGTGGAATCAGGCGCTCGTCAATTTTTGGGCATGTGGAGTTATTGGTATCATCTTAAAGTTTGTTCATTTGTCTTGCTTTCGATGAAAAAACTATCCATTTACCTTGAATACAAGTCGAGATATTTACGATTAAAGGAGGAGGGGGTCGCCTGGTCTCAGAGGTAAAATTAGCGGGAAAATGGCCGCCAAATTTTTGTTATTTCCTTAGCTTGAGAGTCCGTGGAAACAGCAAATTGACAATTTTTCATGCCTTTAATTGACGTTCTTCAGTACAATCCACACAGAAATGTGTTCTTTAACAGACATGAAAGGTGTTGAACCCAAAAATAAAAATTCAGTAAAAATTCCCAAACCTGCGTAAAAATGCCAGTTTCTTGACTGTCATTATTTTGACGAGCTCCTGATTTCACCGCGCTGCCTCACATACATTTACAAGTTCTCGCTACACCATCAGCTGGCAAACAGGCGTACTCCGCTTACATTCATGCTATTCCTTTCCCCCGGTGATGAAGCGATATCGCACGCACGTACACGTAACTCATAAACTCACTCCGTACCGAGTGAGCTCGACAAACCAAGTACCCACGCCTTTAGCAAGACATTCGGTACCTTTTAAAAAAAAAAAAAGAAAAGACAAAAGTAGTATTGATGATCGTCTTCGTTTAGTTCATTTTGGAAATAGTTTGAAAGGGGAAATAAAAGAGTGGATGGAGGAGAAATTTCTCTTCTTGGAATTCAAGACAATATAAACGGGGTGCATTTCCACTTTCCAATTTTTTTTTTTTTTAAGTTTTTATATAGATTTGACGATTTCTGTGAAAAATGGAAGATTCGACTAGCACTTTTCCCGTTACCCTTCATTCTATGCACATCAAAAGTTTCCAACCATAATAGAAAGCATTAAGCTATAGCAACATTTATGTTATACCTGGGAAGAGCCGTTCACGGGTCATTGAGACGAATTGCTCAGCCAAAATAACACTGTAACTTCAGTTTGCAATTGCAGGAATTTTGTTTTTAAAAACATCCATGCATATTTTGAAAGACATTAAAAAAAGCTGAAGCCCCTCTTCTGAGAAAATGTAAAAAAAAAAAACCAAACACCCCCCCCAAAAAAAAACAACAACAACATTTCCTTAAAAACGATCTCAGAGAAAAACGAAGCTTTCATAACAGCAAAAATCGTGTTAAAATAAAAAAAATCAACAATTATTTAGATTCAAACAAACCAAAATGCATAGAAGTTAAATCACATTAAAACAAATTGCACGTGCAAAATTTTGGTTGTTGTCTGTACCAATTAAAAACATCTGATGATCTGATGGGAACAAAAATGTAATTACCAAAAAAAAAAAAAAAAAGTTGGTTTGTTTCAGTAGTGGTACTGTACTGGCATGGGGGACAGAAAAGGGGAGGGCGGTGGTGGCAAACAGTAAAACAAAAGTCACATACGGCAAAACATTAGTAGTGCATGGTGAACAGTGATGGGGTGGGGGGGGGGTGGGGAGAAGAAAGCAAGCGAATCAGTCAACTACTGGGAAGAGCATTAAAAAAAACAACAAAAAAAAACAAAAAACGAAAGAACGAAAGAAAAGACGGGGCGCTGCACCTAAGGCCGCAGACAGAGCATTCCTCTCTCGGGCAATCCTGCAGAATGAGGTCAACATCAACAAACACCTGCCTGGAAAAAAGGGGGGGGGGGGAACGTCAGTGACAAAACAGCTGTTCTACCGAACGGCCATGGCATATATGTTGCTTGCTGATGGGGGGGGGGGTATCTGCAGTCAGTTCATCTCCCATCCATATTTAATAATAATAATATAATGATATATAGCATTTGTATAGCACAAATCCCCGCTCAACAGCAAGCTTTATGCGCTTCACAATCTATACTATTACCCCAGCAGACCTGAGAGCATTCTTAAACAAACTCAGCTTCCTGGGAAGCATACAGTGCAAGCAGCCATTTATAGGCGCTAAAACACTAACAAACTGACAAGATCTTTCGCTGTCTATGGTCGGGTACCCATTCCCACCTGGGTGAAGTGAGAAAAATTCGTGTAAAGTGTCTTTTCCAAGGACACAACGTCGGGCCCGCGGCTCGAACCCCCGACCCCGCAACCTCACGATTACGAGTCCGGTAGCCTAACCACTAGGCCACCGACCATATTTCTATGGTGCTATGCTCTAGATCTATACATACAACTGGTTTCTTGAAAAAACATTTCAACATGCACGCTGAAACAAAATAATATGAATAAATAAAAGAACCCCAAAAACCTGTTTTCTAAATGATCCCAGAAGACGCAAAGATCAGCCTATAATATTTTTCTTTTATACTATATAGCGTGCATGCCGACTCCTGATTTTTTATGAGGATTTGCAGGTCAACCCCCAACAATACTTTAGAATTTAAATAAAACGCCAACCCCCCCCCCAAAAAAAACATTTTTCAAAGTAAAAACTGCCCTCTATTTCTTCCAGTCACACAGATCGAGTATAACACCATCATCATTTGATTCCTTGTCACATGAACAGAGAGGCATGGGAAACACGATTCCAACCTCCGGGGCTCCATTATCACAACAGTGCCTGGCCACCATCGCAGGTGCAGTAGCTAGGCACTTCGCCTTTATACACAGGAGATCATCAGTTCCATTCCCAAGTGGCGGGGGGGGGGGGGGGGGGGGGAGGAGAATTTCCATTGAGAATCTTACGGGTTGGCCCCCACAGCCACAGTTGATGCCTGGCGTCTAAATGATCGAAACTGTGTCAGTGAGGGCTTGTATATAATAATATATAAAAACCCAAATTGATTTTTTTTAATCAACTCCCCCCCCCCCCCCAAAGTTCCACTTTGTGCTGCAAAGGACAAATCGAGACCTTCTTGTCCTATCTCCATTTGTAATAACAGTGAAAACAGTTCAAAACAAAGAGTGAGATTAGGTAGAAGTTACACTTTCACTATTTAAACACCATGAGTCAGAGTGGCATGGATATTGAGCCCCAAAACCCCTCTGTTCCTGGAGAAACAACCTGCCAGTGCATGAGGAAAAGGGACATATAGGGTAATTAAATAAAATAAGAACAGTTTAGCACGCACATAGCAAAATCAGCACGACACCAAAATCTTTCCACTATACGTACGAAATTCACGATGTTTGTGTTATGAATACATAAAAATATATGTGTGTGTATTAGAACAAAAGTTGTGGACGAGAAAATTTGTTTGCTCTGTGTGCGTGTTTTGTGAGGTACGTGCCAGACTGTATACACATATATATATATTATACATCACATATATATATATTATACATCACATATATATATATTATACATATATCACAGAGTTAACTTTTAATACCAAGCAATTTCCTCACAGCAGGGCTGCAGTGATTTGACTCATGAGGAACCTTTATTTTACAACTACATGATGCAGGTTTAAGTACACAAGAAGCAGCTGTTAAGACTTTACTCTCTTCACATGAGTCATGCATGGTAAGTGAATCACATCGTCAGCCATTCTCAAAAGGTTGGACACAAACTGTTGCCAAAATAACAAAATTTTTCATTTGGCCTGCTCAGTGTAAAAAAGACTCCACGTCATACGTCACTTTTGAAAACCGCAACGTCATGCGTCACTTTTCAAAATGGCGTATGGCTGTGTCATTTATCAAGCACTCAATATAGTTGTTTCTTGTGCTGCTCTGACTTTATTAATCTTCTATAAAATAAAGTGGAGTGGAACCTGCTCTTACAGTCAGCCATCGTATAAGACAATCACCGGGTACAAACCATCACCTCCCATTTCCTCCCTCGCCTACTTTTACATTGTCACATTACACAATTACATTGTGTAAGACGGCTGTCTATCTGAGACAGCTACCTCTATCTGAGACAGCCACCTCTATCTAAGACATCTACCTTTATCTTAGACTGTCGCCTCTATCTTAGACTGTCGCCTCTATCTACGACAGCCACCTCTATCTACGACAGCCACCTCTATCTATCTAAGACATCTACCTCTATCTTAGACTGTTGCCTCTATCTACGACTGTCACCTCTATCTACGACAGTCACCTCTATCTAAGACTGTCACCTCTATCTAAGACTGTCACCTCTATCTACGACAGCCACCTCTATCTACGACGGCCACTTTTCTCCCCCACAGTGGGAAGCAATAATAGTTCCGACTGGAGCAGTCACGATACATCAGTGCAACGTGCACCTCTTCATTAAAAAAAAAAAACCCAACAGACTTCAAATGAACTTTTTGTTTCTGTTGCATTCCAAAGATAGAAGCAAAAGAAAAGGGGCATTACAAAGTCGCCTTTTGAGAATGGCTTATTAAATATTAAAATGATACAACTGTTACCCGGTATCCCCAATATTTATTAGTTAAAATATAAAATACGTACGATATAATGGCAGCTTGGCCACCAATTGTCATCATAATGTCATAATAATATATGCATAAGAAACCATGAGTAAATGACAAACAATGGCAGAGTGGAATTAAAGGAGTCCTGACTCAACTCAACTGACACATTTCTCACTATAAAGGGCCAGACACATCTATTCTCACATTACAAGATTCATCAACAATTGGTCGCTTTTAAGCACAAGGGGGCTATCCCGAAAAATGCTGTTTTGAGAAAATCGAAGGTAAAGTTTTTGCCCCTTGTTCCGTTTCTTTAAGAGACAAGGAGAGTTTTCTCTATAACCAAACAAATATACACACCACTGAAAACAAACTTCTTCTCTCAGTAAGTTAGCCCGCTAGTCCTTAAAAGCAACCAATTTAAAATATAACTACGGAGAATCAACAAATGATCAGTTGACACACACTCCAAACCATTCTCCATGCCAATATTCGGTTCAAATGAAAGCAAGTTATGCTCAATATGCTCCCACACAGGCTTGTGTTCACACATTCTTCATTCTTCACGTCACACATTCTGTCTCTTGTGTTATTCATTCCCCCCCCCCCCTCATGCTTTTCTTAACACAACCACTTTTTCACTGGTACTTTATTATTAAAAATTCAGTCCAACTTACTGGAACTTCCACCTGTCTAAGACAACTTACTGTATCTTTCACCTGTCTAAGACAACCTACTCTATCTTCCACCTGTCAAAGACAACTTACTCTATCTTCCACCTGTCTAAGACAATCACCTGTACAAGCTACTACTTCCTACTTTACAGCTCTCCCTCCTCCCCCCCCCCCTCTTCCCCGCCTACATTTTTTCCAACAGTATTATTTATCATTAGAATGGCATCCTCCAAAACAACCACGTGGTCTAGACTAAGACAACCACTTATCTCCTCCACAATATAGATCACCATCAAGGGCAATAATTTCTACTGTCTTTTAAATTAAACAAAGCAACCCAAAAAGCAACGGGGGGCCTACGTACAGAACACACGAGAACTTACGTAAGTCTGGATCGAGTCCATGAAGGTCTGAGACTTTTCGTCCTTGTAGTAGTTCTCAACGCCATCCTTGAGCATGTCCGCTGTCATGTCCTTGAACTGTAGAGGATATATAAAGAAGTGTGAGGCGTGCTGACAAAATGAGTTACTTCTCACAATCCAAGAATGGAGATATCGGCCGAAAATCGACACTGGGGTCAGATTTACAGATTTTCAATTGACCCCATTTTCTTCAGGTCTACCGTGTCTTTAATTCTTCCACACCTACAAATTGTACAAACTCCACCTATACAGTTGATGTATCAATTTTCATAAGGCTGAAATCCGAGAAGTAATTCATTTTGTCAGCCCACCTCACAATCATTAGAAATCAAATGACGACGGAAACACTCCGTCTCTCCACAAAGTTCAGGATCGGCAACTTGTAGAGCAGTGTCAAAGCAGCATCGGCAGCCAACCAGGAAACCATCCCCCCCCCCTTTCTTTTCTCGTCTCGTAGCATGTTCAAATCTCTTGTCATCAGCGTAATAAATAACAGTAATAAATAAAGCTACCATTAAATTCACTAAATAAAGACTTGCACTTACAGATTGAACATTAAAAAATTAGACAATTTTAAGCAGTAAAATTTCCGTACCAACCACTTTTCTGTTCATTTAGTATAAGAAAATTAAACAACCAGCTCATAACAAAGCAGTTTCAACAGTTACAAATCTTGTACGACAAACTGTCCTCTAGTAAGTGTTCACCACTTTTAACTGTAAGTTTTGTAAGAGTTTTACGGCACTTGGGCAGACAAGAAACAAGACTCCACGACACTGTCGTTGCGGAGGTCAAGCTGCAATACTTACCGAGGACTTTGCCACAGCTGCCCAGATTCCAAATCCAAGCAAAGTAGCAAAAATGACGAAGAGGAACATGAAGAACTGGAGAGAGAGAAAAAAAAAAAAGGAATTACTTATTTTGTTGACAGGGGACACTGATTATCTTTTTAATACACATACATAATATACATGCACACACACACACACACACACACACACACACACACACACACACACACACACACACAAACACACATGCACAAACACACACACACATACACACACTTATTAAAGAGTCAAAATTGTTCAACATGATTCCCCATTTTCTAGAACAATTTAGTGGCTGGTCTTATAAAAATTAATAAATAATAATAAATTACACATATTTGTCTCAGAAGGGCACTTTGTTTTACAATGGCAAACATACATACATAAATACATACTTATAAATACGTACATACGTAAATACATACATGCATAAATACATACATAAATACACACTAGACTCTATTACACAAATACAGAACAGTTTACAAACAATGCCACTGTCGGTCGCCACTGTGCAGCGCCCTGTAATTTGAGCTAGGGTTGTCGTGTCTTGCTCAAGGACACACTCCAGTGACCACCCATCTGATCCCCATGTCACCGACACTTGCTTGACATTGCTTGAGTCAAAACTCACTACTCACTTAGCCAATGGAGCCCCCTTAAGACTGTTAGAGGGATGGATGTCTAGGACAGTACAGTTATATAAAGTACTTGTAATGAAACTGAAAATGCAAGGGAGGAAGTGGGACGAGGTGGTTTGTAAGGGTGGATGTCTCAGACATGATGCAGCCATTAGTCATCAACACAGTTCGATTTTAAGTGTCATTCATTCATTCATCCAGTGCCAGATCTGCGACAGACATTGGCGATCATGGTTCTCTATTCATTCCTTTGCTCGGATGCTCTTAATAAAGCCATATTTCCCTGATGTTTCCCCATTACAAATTCGTTTAGGTTCCCTTTATGGTTGCTCTGGGCCTACCCCTTCCTCGTTTGCCTTCAATTTTGCCAGTGAGAGCTAGATGTTCAATCAAGACTTTTATGTCTATTTAGGTGCCCCAAAAACTGCATTTGTCATTTCCTGATTGTTTTTAAGAGTGAGCGTCCCACGTGGGCTTCATCAAGCACTACCTCATTTGACTTCTTTTCCTTCCACGATTTAAGTGTATTATAGAAAAATGAGAGACTCTCAGGTTCGTTAAATAACACTATATCAAGACCCAACCTGGGACATCCAGTGTTACAACATCAGACTACAGTACGTAACAACAAACAAAAACACATCAAGTGGGACAGACCACGATCTTCCGCCTACGAACAGAACATATACAGCTCAACTTCCACCTGAACAGAATAAACCCGAAACTTCCCCCAATGTGTCCCTTGTGTGACTAAGCATATGAGACTGTGGATCATCACCTGTTCCACTGCACAGCCCTAAATGACATCAGAGCTACCCTTCTCCCTCCCAGACCTAACTTCGATAACACACTCTACGGAACATTACAGCAACTGCAGCAAACCTGCACTTATCACTACATGGCATTGGAGAGAAGGGCGAGAGCCCAGCTGTTGCTGCATCGATAACAACAACAACAACAACAACAGGGTTGACGACTATATCAAGACCCAACCTGGGACATCCAGTGTTACAACATCAGACTACAGTACGCAGTAACAAACAAAAACACATCAAGTGGGACTGGTCATGGTGAAGTGTGTGTGTGATAAAAAAAAGTCTACCAAAGTCCAGATTGTTAAGTCAAGGACAGTCCCGGGAAATCCAGGGGAGTTGATAAGTCTATAAATAATTCCTATGATCAATTCAAAATGCATGAGATAATAGGTAGGTAATAGAGATAGCATTTGTGCAGCGCAAATTCCCACTCAATAGCAAGATGTACGCACTTTACAATCCATACATTGACTTGACTGACATTATACACATGATTACAAAAACCCCAGCAGACCTGACAGATGATTCTAAACCAATCTCAACTTCCGGGGAACTATAGAGTGCAAGCTGTCATGTTATAAGCGCTAAAACATCAACATACTGACAAGATCTTTCGTTGTCTATGGCCAGGTACCCATGGCCAATCCCACCTGGGGTGAGTAAAGTGAGGAAAATTCGTGTAAAATGTCTTTCCCAAAGACACAACGTCGGGCCTGAAGCTCCAATCCCAGAAACTACAACCTCACAATGACGAGTCCGGTAGCCTAACCAGTAGTCAAAAATAAAAGACATGACACTTTCTTCTTCTTCTTCTTCCTCGTTCTCCATGACAGCAGCTAGACAGTCAGTCCGATGTTTCGCATTAACTGTGCAGTCCGCTTCAAATCTGAGAGACAGCCGTAGAGCTTTCTCTCAAGGAGAGCCACATTCTTCCACGTCTGTGTACGAAGGGTGAAATGCTGAAGGACATGGTTGGCATCTTCTTAGTTGTGTCCACATTCACAGATCGATGACTCTCCCACTTTTAATTTCTGTGTGCATATATATGGTGTTTGAGACATGAAACAAAACCCCCGACTCACCAAAGCAAGCATGCATTGGCTCTCTCTGATGGCTCCGCAGCAGCCCAGGAAGCCGATGAGCATGATGAGGAAGCCAATGGCCATGAGAACGTAGGCTAACGTGTAGAACATGTCAATCTTCGAGGACTCATGCATGAATTCTGCCGCTCCCTCATCTACCCTCAGCCAGATTCCCACACCTAAGATGGCGCAGCCTAACAACTGAGGAAAAGAAACAATCAAAGAATTTCATTTTAGTAAGTTTAACGAACAGCATTTGCAGCACAACAAGGTCATATACATAAGTGTCAAAGATTAGAAGTGTTACAAGAGAGTAACAAACACAAAACAAAAAGAGGCAAAAACAGAGGACGAATCTAGATGTTAATGAAAAAGAACGAGCAAACCGCAAAAGAGCTCCTACCAACCACTCATGTGTCCATTGAACTAGACTGTGTTGAGTATTTGAAGCATTATATACACACAAGAGAAGAAACACATTGACATGTAGCAATAATGAATAATGGCCGTTATTAAGAGATTAAAACCCTATCCGTACGTCGCGTTTTTACTATCGTATCCATATGACATGAGGAACTCTGAGCCACCACTTTCCAAAGAGAAAGTTTACTAGTTAATCCGATCTGTACACATAGGGTTTTTAAGTAAGCACAGAAGAAGGACCTACCAGCAGTGCCCTCCAACAACCAGCTTGAACTACGTTCATATCACAGTAAAAAGAAGGAGCATTATCAATTATGTAAAATTTACTTTCGAATGTTAGCGCTACTTGAGGATTTTTCACTAGTAATGAATCTAATGAGCCTTTTGTACTGTAAAAGTGTTAAAATTTGTTAATCTGTGTCTCACAATAGACCTTCTTCTCAGCCTGAACTGTTTTCCCCCCATGATATAATCTGATGTCTTCCAGTTTTATGTTTGGTATTATGGGTATCATTTCACTTTCACTACCGTCTCACTCCCACATATTTAATTTTTTTGGGTGGCAGCACCCTTAGAGCTCACGGAATGTCCATCCTACAGGCCACTCGCCTTGCCGCAGACAGACCCCTCTGTGTGTCTCCCCGCGACACCCACCAGTACAAGTGGAAGAAATAAGTTTTTAAGTAAGTAAACTTTTTCTTGCTCATTTCTATCCCCATTTTAAACTAATATCAACTATTCCTCGCAAAGACATCGGACTTGTGTCCCTTCAGACCTCAGACTCATTTTCAGCGTTACATTGATCAAAATTGGGGTAATCCTTACCATTTACGGTCCCTACAAGTTTGTTTTATATTTTGCCACGATGAACACCCGAGACTTCTCGATGAACGCCAGATTGGTGCATGACCTCCTTTCCATGTTTCATTTTCTTTTTTGTCTCATTACAATTATAATAATTTAATTAGTAAAATATCAATTGTAATGTAATTACTGTGATAGGACTTTCCTTAATTTATGGCGCTGTGCACCAGGATGACAAGTGGAAAATTACATTGTTTTGTTAGTTTTGTAAAGTGATTTACGGCGCTCGCAACTGCATAAGTCATATGAGCGTGCGGGACACACCTAATATCTTTCAGTTGGTAGGAAATTTGGAATTTTGCCCGGGGGGCGGCCGAAGCCTACTCTTATCGATTTTAGACCACCAAGGGATCTTTAACGTGCTCAACTTGCGCACGGACACTCTGAGATTTTTCGCCCTTGTCCGAGAAGGCTAGGTGTAGATCTTTCCTACCAGAATATCAGGGGTGTGGCAGAAAGACAGCAGTAAGGAGGAGCCAAGGAGTAGCAGTAGAAAGGCTGCAGAAAGAGTCAGGAGCCCAGAGGAGGGGCAAACGAGGTGAGGGGGTGGGGGCGGAAAGTGGAAATGAAAGCAGACAACAGAACATTGCTAGAGAGCAGGAAAGGAGGTGACAGGAGACAATTTTAGAGAAGAAAATTGTTAGGTCGCTTCCCGGATTCGAACCCGGGACCTTCGAATGAGAGGCTAACACCTTAACTTCTAGGCCACGAGAGCCCCAATTACATTGTTTAACGCGTCCTATGGATTTTTGCCATGCAACTATCTCCACATGAATTTTTTTTCTTTAAGTAAGAGTTTTAAGGTGCTCTCAACTGCATCATAAGGTCATATGAGTGCGCGGGACACCCTCCTAATTAGGACCGGCATCGTACCTTTTCCTGTCTTTTCGCCTGGTGTGTTTCATGTCTGTTCGCGTCTTTTCGCATTTTAGTGAAAAGTGGAAAATTAAGTTGTTAAACTGGTCTTGTGGATTTTTGCCATGCTGCATGCAACTCTCTCCATGTGTATTTTATTTTTAGGTGTGTTTTACAGCGCTCACAACTGCATAAATGGTCATGTGAGCCCGCGAGACACATTACAAACATTTTCAGTTAGAAATTATTTTTTATTTTGCCCATTCCCTTCACCATATCCACTTGAAAAAAGAACGAAGCAGGTGAAGCACAACTCTAGCAAGCAAACCAATCAGTGGACTATCTGCATTTTTATAGGTTACCAAAAGTTGCATAGGAAACAGGGGTCACGTACTTTGAGCATGATTAAGAGGGGGTGTAAGTTGTAAGCTTGTTTCGTCGCAAGGCGACTGAAATTGGTGAAGTTACCGGACTCTACTCTAAAAGTCCCCTCCCAAATAGGTACCGTTATCTTTTCGTGTTTTTCACGTCTTTCCGTGTCTTTTCATCATGTATTTTTGTATTTTCGCATCTTTTCATATTTTAGAATGACCGCTTTTTGGTACACGCAGTGTGAGCGGTTTGATGTGCAGTGTGAGTAATTTGGGGTGAAGGCATCGCCACAGTTATTTCCATGCTTTGGACCTATTGCCAATAATATTCTATTAATTGCCACAGAATCACGCTGTGGCAACTACAACTACTATGCTTGTTAATTGCGAGAGTGAACAGGGAGCTCTTACGTTGATGATTAGGCCCTAGAATTTAACATCATCTAGACCTACCATTTCCGCTTTCGTATCCCAGTGTGGTGGTCCTAGTCTAATCTCTGCCTGACAAGGAAAGCTTTCTAGAGCAGGCATTCAAATCTAACGACAAATTTGACAAAGCTTATTTTGCTAAATTTAAAGATGAAAACTTTGTTGCCTTTACTTTATAAATTATAAAGTAAAAAAATCATCTGAAACAGTTGAGAAGGCGAACTTAAAGGGTGAGGCAAAAAGCCACAAAGACTTTCTGTACAGTAGAGTTGACTTATCTGCACACATTATAGACAGCCCAAATATTGAGGCAACAAAATCAACAAAACATCAGCAGCATACAACAGCAACAAAAGCCACTAGATTCTAGGGGCAACAACAGCAACATCGAGAAAAGAGCTGTGACTGTCTGCGTTTGTTAGTTTGGTGCGTGTATGTGTGTGTGTGTGTATGTGTGTGTGTTTGTGTGCGTGTTCACGCACGCGTAAGGCCACCAAGCGGTGTGCATTTGGGTGTGTGAGTGTGAGTGTGTGTATGCGTATTTGTATGAGTATGTGTGTGAGAGAGGGTGTGTCAGTGCATGTGTGTGTGTTTGTTTTTCTTTTTTCTTTTTAACTTCTTTGTTGTCACAGACTTAGATCTAGATCTAGATCTAGATTCTAGTCTGCTGCAATTAACGCAGCATTAATTTTCACAGTCACTCAGTCGCAATTTTAACGCCCCTCGGCTGACTTTTTTTTAAAATCTGGGGGGTTACAGAGAGGGATGCCATCTGTTTTCTCCCCATAATTTAAACATTCTTGGCCTAGAACTAAGAAGCAGAGATTAGAATAAACCAAGATTCTAGATTCTAATCTAGATCTAGATCTAGATTCTAGATGTAGATCTAGATTTCATAAAGATGTTTTGCAGACTGCAATGTATGATCTCTAGCCCTAGCCAAGATGTAGATCGGCCTACAGCCAGAATACAGGCATATCTATTTTACTTGAAGATCCATTTACATCTAATTCAAATAAACAACGCCTCATTAAAAGTAAAAGGCCGATAATCCTACGGGCCTGGCCTATTTGTATGGTAACGGTAATAAAAAAAAACTAATAAAAATTATAAATAGGATAGGGGCCTAGCCTGAAAGATCAAAATTAAAATAAAACTGAAACACGAAACTAAAATCGTGCAATCCTCATCGCTTATCACAGTCCTGTTTCCATTTTAGCAGTTTACGGTTAGGTAGAGATCTATTCAATACGGACAACTTTTGAAGTTCACTTACCCAAAATATGAAGTTGAAGGCGAACATAAGATACTTGATGCATGTGTAGCAGCTCCCGAGCGCCATTTTCCTTTCACTTGTTGTTGGCAGTGCTCTAAACAAGAATCAACAACTGGCTTCAGAACTGTTATACTTCGTGAAAATGCCTTGCACTAACCAGTTTCAAGTACAGCAAAGCAGTGGAAAAGACACAAAACTTGATATTAATCCACACTGATACAAATCTCAACTCTGTGGAAGCGTTTCAACAACTAGCGACACCACAATACGACACAAGTGCTGCAGAGAGGAAGTAGGAAGTAGCGAAGCGATAAAAGCGAAGTATGGCGAGCGTACCTTTCAGAGCCGTGTTCAAGAAGCAGAGCGAAACCTTCCGCTATCTAAGCAAACCGATCGCTAGGCTAATTTGTTGTATGTTTCGGCTAGGGTGCTGGGAAAAGAGGAGGAGGAGGGGGAAATAGTTTGGGGGGAGGGGGGGTGATATACAACATAACCAAATCGAAACTACCACAACGAAATTTTCTTGCTATGAAAGTGGATTTAAAACAGCATGTCGTCTATATCATAACTGATGGACAGAGTTGCAGTTGAAGAATATGTTTCTGAATAAGACTTCACAGTTTGTTCTTCTTTTTCTTTTTCCTTTTTTCAGAAAAGGGTTTTTCAAAATAGTAATAAACTAATCATCTTTGTCTCAAAAACTAGAGGTCTTGTTTTAGAAAAGTTCATATTTATAATTCGAATGCTTCAAACGCGCATTGCACTTGTTTATCATAACTATTTGTATTTTTTTTTCTTTTGGTCTTTCTCATGCTGGCGTCTGCATTGTAACCGCTAGAGTCTTGGCTGTTGCTTGCAGGTAAACGAGTCTGATTTCTGAGAAAGAACGTTTATCACCACCCATTGTCTCTGCGCCACTCTAGTGTGTCTCATGCTGCTGAATGGCCGTACTGTGGTTTTGGCTGAACACGGAGGGTCGATTACTCTGCCTGCTTCCTAAACGATCTTAATTATGCCACTGGGGTCTTGGGGCATTATAAAAGGGTTGAATTACCGTTAATTTTATTAAATAAATAACAGGTGGTGTCAATTTTTACTGGTTGGAAGCTCGAAAAGCTTGTTCGAGATTGCGTCCTGTTGGCTATTGTCGGATGTTGAACACCCCTCTCTATTTTGTGCCATGCACGGGCAACGTTACGGGCACACGATCTTATAAAAACAAGCAACTGCAACGAAACGAAATTATGAGTGCATCATCGGGCACGGAGTTCATTCAAGTTCGTAGGCAAAGCTAGGCCTCGCTTGTTGAGAGAAAATAAAATATAAAATGTTGATCATGTGGGGGGGGTTGCTGGTTTGTTGGTATTTCTAGAGGTAGTGAAATTGAATATACATATACATTAGATCTATATCTAGACGTCTACACTGTTTGATTCTTATTATGTTTTTCTACTGTTATAAGTGTTACCATCTCCCTTCAAAGTAAGAAGGGGGAAAGGTGGGGGGGAGGAGGAGTGGGCTTCGAGCGTTAGCCTAGAGTTCCGTTTTCTGTATTTCGCAAAGAACATTAGTTTAACAACAACAATGCAAAGATGAACAACAACACACTAACAAACAAACACCAAAAAAATGCATAATACTGTAGTTTGAGAGACTCGTACAATAGCCTGCTCAGACAAAAGTTTTGAAACAAGGATTAGGCTAGTCGAATAGAAGAATGCCTCTTCCTCTAACAATGGGATGGGCACAGATGGGTGGGCGGCCTCGCCTCGCCTCGCATAATACATAGCCTAGGCATAGAGGCTATGAACGTTTGACGTCACGGTTGTCTGAGCACTTCCAAGTGACCCACCTTTTTTTCAGTTTGCACTTTAACCGTTTCGTTTGATATTTAAAAAAGAAAACTCTGTTCTAGCTTTAACTGCTTTGCCGCTCAAACCATTTATTTGTCAAGTCGTTGTGGGTGGTTGCATGGTTGGAAGGATCTTTGTCTGGCTGGTGTGGTTTGTTAAATTCGTCCTTTCCTATAGTATAGGCCTACGATTGAGTCCACCCCCTTCTCTCTCTCTCTCTCTCTCTCTCTCTCTCTCTCTCTCTCTCTCTCTCTCTCTCTCTCTCTCTCTCTCTCTCTTTCTCTCTCTCTCTCTTTCTCTCTCTCTTTTATCTCTGTCTCTCCCCCTCTCTCTCTCTCTGTCTCTCTCAAACACACACACACACACACACACACACACACACACACACACACACACACACACACACATACACACACTCTCTCTCACACACACACACACACACACACACACACAACATGCTTAAGTCCATCGTCAATACCCGTTCTCTAGTCTAGATGTAGATATCAAGATGTAGGCCTATATAGATCGAATCATAAACGAGTTTTGTCATAGAACACTCAACGATATAAATGTAGGCCAACAACTTCACTATGACTATATACGGTGCAGCGGTAATTTCAGGTGCCGTTGTGAACGAGGGGAGTTGGGGCCGCGTCGTAATAAAATTAGAATACAGGTATTTTTATCACACGGTTGCTCGTTGGGTGTTCAGTTGAGTCTCACACCTTACGCCCACAGACATCCAATACAGATAATTAATTGTAGAAATTGGCATTTTCCCGCCGGTTTGAGAACCCACTTCTGTGTGGGTTTTACTGAAAAACGTTGACTCTAGGAACAAGAAAAGTAAATGTTCAGTTTTCATGGACTCTCAGGCTTTGTAAATAACCAAATCAAATTTGGGCACCATTTTCTCGCTATTTATTTTACCTCTGAAACCAAGCGACCCCCCCCTCAATCAATTGCAGATATCTCGACTTGTATTCAAGTTAGTTTTTCATTCATCGGAAGCAAGGCAAATGCACCAGCTTTAATAAGGCGATACGAATAACTCCACATGCCCAAAAATTGACGAGCGCCTGATTCCACCACGCCGTGACACACACATTATGGAGACATGGCTGACGTCACTGTGTGTTGTGGAATCCGAAAAAGGTGCCAAACACGGCAATTAGGCCGAGTCGCTGGTGGTGGTATGGTGGTAGGCAGGAATGCCGAAATGGGTGCAGTATGTATGTTGGCTACAGTAGAGTGTAAAGCTCAATGTTGTTTGTAGTATGTCATTTCTGTCATTGGATCGGTATCGTTTATTGTGGCGGTAGGCAGGAGCGTGGAATGGGTATTGTACAGGGAAGCATGCCAGTTTGTCACAAGCCCAGTTTGTCATACACCCATTTTGTCACAGGTCCAGTTTGTCATAAGCCTATACTGTGACCTGCATGATGGAAGTTATCACTGACACTCTCAAAAAGAGTAAATGAATGATTGATTGATTGTATGAATTGAATTTTATTTTTCAATTGTTTTTAACGAAAGAGCATTCATTGTTGAAAATGTTCAGAGAAATTAATAGCTTTGATTACGTACAAAAAGGAAGAAATATTGAAAAACACGACAATCTGAATTGACATTTTAGAGGGACTATCTACGCCGCCGATGTGAAGGAGGAGAATTTAAAAAACTTACGTTACAACCACAGGTTCTTTTTTCCTTTTTTTTCTAGCGCTGCTCCTGCTGCGACAAGGTCGTGTTTGTTGTTTGTTGTTTGTTTAGTATAGGGTTTTACGGCGCTCGCAACTGCATAAGGTCATATGAGCGCGCGGGACACACCTAATACTTTTTTGTTGGTAGGGAATTTAGAATTTTGCTCGGGTGGCGGCCGAAGCCTACTCTTATCGATTTTAGACCACCAAGAGATCTTTAACGTGCGCAACTTGCACACGGGCCCTCCGATATTTTTCGCCCTTGTCCGAGAAGGCTCCTACCAGAAGATCAGGGGCGTGGCTGAAAGACAGCAGTAAGAAGGAGTCAAGGAGTAGCAGTAGAAAGGCTGCAGAAAGAGTCAGGAGCCCAGAGGAGGGGGCAAGGGAGGTGAGGGGGTGGGGGCAGAAATAGGAGACGAAAGCAGACGACAGAATATTGCTAGAGAGCAAGAAAGGAGGTGAAAGGAGACAATTTTAGAGAAGAAAATTTTTCGGTCGCTACCCGGATTCGAACCCGGGACCTTTGAATGAGAGGCCAACACCTTAACCTCTAGGCCACGAGAGCCCCCTAAGGTCGTGTTTACATCGGCTCTGCTTGTTTTGGAGCTCTTTTACTGCTTCTGTTTGGACCATATATCTATGGTTTGGACTGTGTGTCTGAAACTGTCCTTATTCCACCATGGAGGTGCAGTGCTGTGTTCGGACTTATAATATGGAAAACATCGGAGGTAATACCAATACCAAAAAAAGCCTAAAATATATGAATTAAATGACTTAAGACCAGTCGCTCTTACATCCATTGCTTTCAAGTGCTTTGAAAAATTGATCCTCTCTAATATTCTAGGTTGTGTTCATGGAAATCTAGATCCATTCCAGTTGGCGTTCAAACAAGAGAGGAACGTAGAAGATGCTGTACTTGTTTTTTGTGACTCTATACTGAAACACCTTGAAACATCTAAAACGTACACGAGGGTACTTTTTGT
>NW_004797736.1:584715-587001 GCF_000002075.1 Aplysia californica | reverse complement strand
TTGAAACATCTAAAACGTACACGAGGGTACTTTTTGTAGATTTTTCCTCAGCATTTAATACAATTCAACTGCATATTGTCATTGAAAAACTTCTGAGTCTGAGAGTTAGTCATCATATCGCAGCATGGGTCCTGGAATTGTTGACAGGTAGACCACAATATGTGACGCTAAACAACACAAAATCTGACACAATTCTTTGTCCTCAGGGGTGTGTTTTGTCACCAGTTTTGTATACTATATATACCAAAGATCATAGAAGTATATTATATAAAACAAAACGCTTAATTAAGTTTGCAGATGACTCCGCTATTATTGGATTAATAAACCTTGATGAAAAAGAGTATTTCGAAGAAATATGTATGTTTTTTAAATGGTGCAACTCAAATTTTCTAAAAGTGAACCTCTCAAAAACAAAGGAAAGGATTTTTGATTTTTAGAAGAGAAAAACCAACAATCCCACCACTCGTAATTGAACAAGAAACTATTGAAATCACGGATTCAAACAAATATCTTGGCCTTACAATGGACAACAAATTTACATGGCAAAACCACGTAAACAATATCGTTAAAAAGGTAAATCAGAGGCTGTACTTTCTGAGGAAACTAAAGTCTTTCAATCTGAATCCATCCATCCTTCAGATTTTCTACACCACCACAATAGAAACTTTGATAAATTTTGGTATCACTTGCTATGGTAGCAATCTGGGAAGGCAGCACATTATAAAAATAAACAAATTGATAAGAAAGGCATCAAGAACAATTGGTAGAGACCTAAGTAATTTTGAATATCTGCACAAGACAAACGTTCTTTAAAAAAGGCGAAAATAATGCTTAGTGACATCGGAATTTCAACTGTCGACCCGCAGTAAACGATACATTTCCAAAAAAGCAAGAACAGACAGATATAGAAATTCATTCGTACTAACTGCAGTGAGGTTACTGAACACACAGTGCTACAAATGAAACACAGAGAGAGAGAGAGAGAGAGAGAGAGAGAGAGAGAGAGAGAGAGAGAGAGAATGAATGTTTTACAGAGCGAGTTGTCCCAGCCCGTGAGACATGTTTTTACTTGGCCCAATGTCCTGTCTTGTCGTGCGTTTGCGTGAGTGCACCTTTAAGTCTAACTTTTATAACGTCTACTGCCATTGTTAACGACCAAGACAAATGTCATCCTGCGAGATGAATAAAGATTGTCACCGTGATCGTCATCAGTGTAAAGTGCTGTAATTATGACTGTCATCAATACTCAAATACTTAAATGAAATTGTGACAAACTAAGCAGCCCTCGTTGTACAGTAGGCTACTGAAAGTTCAATGTTGTTAGTAGTATGTAGGCCTACACAGATGTACACTATAGGGTGTGTTTTTGTTTTTTTTTTATAGTAGAGGGTTTTACCACGCTCACAACTGCATTAGGTCATATGAGCGCCAAGGGGTGGGTGTCAACAGAGAAGTTCTCACAGGGAATCAGGCTTACTCTGCTCACCTCTCTAGCTTCAACAACACAAAGTCTGCTTCGACTATCAAGGCACCCCGGAAGTAGCGGGTCACAAGAGAGTGACAAACATACAAAAGAAGTAGAGGAAAATGACAATAGTAAGGATCAGGAAAGAAAAAGCAGCGCTCATGTGACCTTATGCTGTGGAACACTTTTAAAGTTTACCCCCCACCCCCGAACCCCCCACTCCCGTACCCCCCACCCCCGTACCCCCCACTCCCGCCGCAAAAAAAGAAGAAGAAAAAGCTCAATATTGCTTGCAGTAACATTGTCGGTATCGTTAATCGTGGTGGGTTTTCTAAGCATTCGTCCTCTTAAAAATAGACATTTGATAACGTGGGTGGTTGGCGTGTGCTCTGGTGTGATTTGATCCTTTTTATCCATCAAACATCTATCCTTTTCTAATGCACCTTCTTTTTTTAAATCGTGTTGTAAATGCCGTAAAACGTTTATTAAAATTATGTGTGCAAATGTGTTTTGTTTGTTTGTTTGTATGTGTGTGTATAAGCGCGCGCGCACGCGCGCGCGCGCGCGCGTGTGTGTGTGTGTGTGTGTGTGTGTGTATGTATTTGTGTTTGTGTTTGTGTGTGTGTGTGTGTGTGTGTGTATTTGTGTGTGTGTGTGTGTGTGTGTATTTGTGTTTGTGTGTGTGTGAGTGTGTGTGTATGTGTGTGTGTGTGAATGTGTGTGTATGTGTGTGTGTGTGTGTATGTGTGTGTGTGTGTACATGTGTGTTGTGTGTATATGTTGTGTGTGTGTGTGTGTGCATGTATTTATGTTTGTGTGTG
>NW_004797736.1:579790-580848 GCF_000002075.1 Aplysia californica | reverse complement strand
CAACAACAACAACAACAACAACAACAACAACAACAACATCAATTACTACTACTAGAGTACTACAACAACAACAACAACAACAACAACAACAACAACAACAACATCAACTACTACTACTAGAGTACTACAACAACAACAACAACAACAAAACCCACTCGAGAACAAAAAGAGGAATTTTAAAAAGCGAAAAAAATCCTCCACCAAATTGCACTTACACGCTTTTCTCAAAGTGCTCGAGAAAAGGAGAAGCCGCAGGATTGACCGCAAAACAATTATAAAAAAGAGTTTTGTACTTGGGATCGCAATATACGTCACAACGTGGTGGAATCAGCCGCTCGTCAGTTTTTGAGCATGTTTTTGGAGTTATTGATATCGTCTTGATAAAGCTTTTTTTATTTGTCTTGCTTTCAATGAAAAACAAATATACTTATCTTGAATACAAGTTCGAGATATGTGTGATTGAATGAGGTGGGGGTAGCCTGTCTTAGAGGTAAAATTAGAAAGGAAATGGCTGCCAGAGTTTTGTTATTTTCTTAGCTTGAGAGTCGATGGAAACAGAAAATTTACATTTTTTTGCAATGCCTTTAATCAGCGTTTTTCAGTACAATCCACACAGAAATGCGTTCCTTAATGGACATAAAGGGTGTTGAGCAAAAAACACACCAAAAAAACAACAACAAAAAAACAACAACAACAACAAACAACCAACAAACAAAACCAAAAAAATAAAAATAAATAAATAACAAACAAAAAACCCCAGCAAATTGTCAATAAAACTTGCCAAACCGGCGAGAGAAATGCCAAATTTCTACAATTTCCTTATTTTGACGAGCGCCTCATTTCACCACGCTGCCTCACATATACGTGGCTGTGAGTAATCTGGTGAGTGGGAGCCACACGTGGGCGGAACCAACTTGTGCCACCCTTCACACTCCCACAGGGGGTACTAGTCATGGCATGTTGAAAAAAAAACACTACAGTTAATGATAATGAGAATAATAATTTTATTTAATTTATTCTGGCTTTCACCTCTATCTTTCTTTCTTTTTCTCCCTACC
>NW_004797736.1:573496-576798 GCF_000002075.1 Aplysia californica | reverse complement strand
TGTGTGTGTGTGTTTGTGTGTGTGTGTGTGTGTGTGTGTGTGTGTGAAACTTTTAGATACGACAAAATCCTTTTTACAAATACACCACAGCATTCAACAATAATGTTGATCAGTACATTTTATATTAGGAAGGTTGGAACTACAACAACAACAACAGCAACAACAACAATAACAATATCAACAACAACAACAGCAACAACAACAACGACAGCATAAACAACAACAACAAGAACAATATCAACAACAACAACAACTACTACTACAACAACAATATCAACAAGAACAACAGCAAAAACAACAACAACAACAACAACAACAACAACAACAATATCAACAACAACAACAAAAACAACAACAACATAAAAAACAACAACAACAACAAAAGCAACAACAACCACAGCATAAACAACAACAACAACAACAACACTTTTGGAATATAATAATGCGACAAAGTTCTAGAGTGGTTCGAGTACCACCTATCCCTATCTTAGTCTTACCGTCCACCCTCTGTTCTTTGTGAGTAGCAGAAAGTCATCTATGTAGCCTAATTTTTAACCCTATCCGTACGTCGTGTTTTACAATCGTATCCATACGACGTGGGGAACTCTGTGCCACCACTTAACCCTATCCGTACGTCGTGTTTTACTATCGTATCCATACGACGTGGGGGACTCTGTGCCACCACTTAACCCTATCCGTACGTCGTGTTTTACTATCATATCCATACGACGTGGGGAACTCTATGCCACCACTTAACCCTATCCGTACGTCGTGTTTTACTATCGTATCCGTACAACGTGGGGTACTCTGTGCCACCACTTTCCAAAGAGGAAATTTACTCGTTAATCCGATCCGCACGCTTTGCATAGCAGCCCGTCAACATGATTTTTTGAGAAATACTGAAAGTTTCAAAGAGATCTTCGCACTAGAAGTCTTCTAGAATGTGAAGAATACAACCCCGGCGGTACAAAATCATCCTAGGCAGTACGGAGAGGGGTAAACTATAGTGAAGTCAAAACTTTATGGCGCAAATTATCCTCAAATATCTCTTTAGCGGGTGAATCAATGTCACCCATACTTTGCACAGCAGTTTGTATCAGTTTGTTTTAACTTAATCATATTTTTTTCCACAACAATTGAGACTAGATTAAAAAACTTTTCTTCATAAATGTATATAAAACTAGATCAAGCTGGGCCCCCTTTCGATACGAAAGGAATGATCGGTTCTAAACATCAAGTGAAAGTCATTGGCCTTCTATATTTACACTCTACTGGAATGAAGCAATAAATCTTGAGAGGAAAGTGACACGTGTTTCTAAGTTGCCAACTATAATAACATAATAGATGTTTAAATTGATTCTCTCCGCTTTCGTGGTTGTACGCTCCAGAATTTCGAAGGTCGCAAGGCTAGTGAACGGAAACCTCACTTGTTTACAATGACGTTTTAGAAGACGGACTTTCCCAATTATAGATCTAAACGAAACTAATGAAAAACTAAAAATTAAAACAACAGTGACTTCAGGCTCCTTAATAAAACTGTGCACCCTTTACATGATTCTGAACTACCAGTAATTTGGTCAAATTCGAAAGTTAAGTGGTTCGGAAGTTTTAGGTGGCCAAAGTGACGGACTTTCACAAATATAATATGTATAGATCTAGATACTTGAAATCTCCGTCACACGTAAAGTGGGATTGTTCACAGCACCTTCCGCTTCTCACTCACATTTCCATTACGCATACGGCCCACGTCACAGCTCATTCATAACAATCTTTAGTGACAAAACCTGTTACAAGAAATTAACTTGGATAGTGAACATTTTTTGCACTAAAGGTTCTCAAAGCATGCGTTCAATAAGCACAATGTCCCTATTACAAAAAAAATGACGGATTTGCTATTAAAAGCGATGTTACCCCAGCTGTAGAAACCACCCACTTGGATTTTTTATTAGTATTATTTTTTTCCTGAATACAGGTAGCAGGTGTTTACAAAATGTTGGTCTGTTTAGACAAATTGAAACAAGTCTTTGTGCAAAAAAAAAATGGAGAACTTGTATTTGATAGCTGGGGAGATATTTGACAAGAAGTTGCGCCGTGAATTTTGGACCTCACAAAAGGCATTATAATACAGTCGAACCTGTGTAAGACGGAATCGCAAGGGAGCCAGAAAAAAAATCCGTCTTAGTCTTAGACATTTTCCGTCTTAGACAGGGGAATTTAGGGGGAGATGGAGGTTGGGGGGGGGGGGTTCAAAGGCCCAGCCGGTGGGATCAAGGATCGCTTTGTCTGATCGGCAAGCAGTGGTCAAAACTTCACACCTTCCAATTGCTATCCTGTCTGATAGTGACATGCGTCAGTCTTACTTATCCAATTACCACCAGTTTTTGCCTTTCATGGGACCACTGTTTGACCTATTAAAAAAACAGAAACGTTTGAACATCTCCCTTGCTTCCACCCTTAGCCCCACCCACCAATGCCACCCCCCACTGCCATCATTGTAACAACGATTCAAGGAACTCTTTTCTCGGCTGGCCGTACGATCAGGGCGCAGGCATTGGTCAATCTGATTTCACACCTCTGGCTTCTGGACCCAGGAGAGTTTCCGTAGTGGCTCGCTACTCGAGCACTCTCACGGGAAGTCGTGAGATTTCACACCCACACTCCACTGACCATCTGCATCGCTCAGGGCTCACATGATGGGGTAACATCTCCCCCCAAATTGCACCCCTACTCCCCGTCCTCGCCCTGAGGCATGACCATAGCGTTAGTTTAAAGCCTGCGGAATCAAACTTGCGAGTTTTGTTTCAAATCAGGGCTGGGCGTGGAAAGCATTTTCCGTCTTAGACAGATGAAATCCTCGGAACGGAAGAGAGCGGATTTTTCTTTCCATTTCCGCGTTGGACAGGTTTCCGTTTTATACAGGTAATTAAAGAGGAATATATATCAAGAGGGGAGCGGGGAGATTCCGTTAAGACAGGTTTCCGTTGAGGCAGGTTCGACTGAGGGTTCTGTGTTATGACCATTTGTATAGCGCATACCCCCGCTCAACAGCAAGCTCTTTGCGCGTTACACTATATTATGACAATGACAATGACAGTAACAATGACTATGACAATCTTTATTCATCTTGCAGGGAGAAACTTGTCTTGGTCGTTAACAATGGCAGTAGACGTTACAAAGGTTAGGTGCACTCATGCATACGTACAAAAAGACAGGACATTAGTAAATACATGTCTCACGTGCTGAAACAACACGCTCCGTAAAACATTCTCTATCTCCCACTCTCTCTCTCTCTCTCTCTCTCT
>NW_004797736.1:568571-569797 GCF_000002075.1 Aplysia californica | reverse complement strand
TCTCTCTCTCTCTCTCTCTCTCTCTCGCTCTCGCTCTCGCTCTCACCACCCTCTTCTCTTCTTCCTCCCCTCCACGAATTCCCCACTACAGCAACCACCAGCACCAGACAGCTCCCCACCAGAACTCAACTTGTCACGACACTCACTCCCAATCAATAGTCGATATTTTTGGAACACCAAGAAGAAATCAGCACTAGCAGACTTCAGCAGAGCTCCGCGCCATTGTCCACAGCTGAAATTTCCAATCAGCTGATGAGACCGAACAAACGAACGAACGAACGAACAGACGGACGGACGGACGGACGGAAGCTAGCTAACAATCTACTTCCCTGCAAACAAAGACACCTATGATTAATTTGATGAAAGATAAGGCGATGACTTCCCTTTTCAATCGCTGGATACGATTTCTTCCAAGGCTATGATCATTGCGAGCACAACGCCATGCAGGATCCGCTGTACTGCTATCACAAGAGGGATAACAGGTAACGCGCGTAAGATACCGAAATCGTTGCCATGGCAACGACTGGTAAACACCATTTGTCGCGCGGGCTTATTTTTGGTTCGTTCGTTCGGGGGATGGCGGTTCCTTTGCGTGTAAGCGACGAGGGAGACCCGATGTCAGAGAGAGAGAGAGTTGGAGAGAGTGCGCGTGTGTGTTCGTTTGTGTGTGTGCTGGTCTTTTTTCCCCCTCGATGTTGGAGTTTGGAGATGGGAGTTTATGGTTCAGTCATATCGCGATGCGCGGGGACAGAACAGAACAGAGCAGACGTGAGTGTTTCGGTGCAATGGAAGCTGTACGTCACGGTGAGAAGGATTGAAGAGGAAGGATGATGATGGATGGAGTCTACTTTAGTTTTTTTGGCTTGAAACTGGGCATGACGTATTTTGAGTATTATTGTTTTCATGGACGACGGACGAAGGAACCTGGGTTGTGAGTTGTTTTGAATATAATATGGTCGCTTTTAACCCTATCCGTACGCTCTCGGGTCATTTTGTACATTTGAGAATACTTCTAGTACAAAGATCTCTTTGAAACGTTCAATATTTCTTTTAAAAATCATTTTGACAGACTGCTATGCAAAGCGTACAGATCGGATTAACGAGTAGATTTCCTCTTTGGAAAGTGGTGGCACAGAGTTCCCCACGTCGTATGAATACGATAGTAAAACACGACGTACGGATAGGGTTTAGTGGTGGCACAGAGTTCCCCACATCGTATGGATACG
>NW_004797736.1:561994-563650 GCF_000002075.1 Aplysia californica | reverse complement strand
AGAATGTAAACAAAATTATGGAGAATTTTTGTCTCTGCTATAAACAAGATTATTATTTTTAACCGATAATTTCAAACAAATTTTTAATTGGAAATCGGCAGTCACAAATACCACAAAAAAGTTTGAACTTAACAGTAAATGTCCTCATTAGAACTTTTAAAAATTGTGTAGAAGGAATTGATTTCGTGTAGAGCACGAGGCACTTGGGCACAGACTGTGCGAGATCTTAGGCTACTAAAACTAACTAAAATATTGTCGGTATATCTGAGCCGGGCTATGAAGCCTACAAGTGACCACGTCGTCGTTGGTATGATTTGGTTTCCCAAGAATTGTCTAGTGGTATTGGCCCTGTGAGAAGATTTAATTTTATTTTTGGTAAAAGTTTTACGGCACTTGCAACACAATAGACTGTGTGAGATCTTGGACATAAACCTCTGTCAGTTCACCATACCTAAACGTCGGTCGTACCCCTTCTGGGTCAGACGTTGTGTCTTTGAGAAAGGCACTTTACTACACGGATTTCTTATTATTCGGCTCTGCCATTTCGTAGATGGACGTTAATCTCGGAGGTCCCGCCGCCCTTAAGTGACCTATTCGTGTTGATAGGGGCGTTAAATTTATTATACGGGTACCATATTTCTTCATTTTCACCCTAAACGTCACAGAAAGTTGCATACAAAACGTCTGAACAGAGAGTAAAGCCCGCCATTCACCCACTACGCAGTTCCCGATCTCAAGATGGTCTCAAGATGGTCTAGAGATGGTCTCAAGATAGTCTCAAGATGGTCTCAAGATGTTCTCAAGATAGTCTCAAGATGGTCTCAAGATGATCTCAAGATGGTCTGAAGATGAACTGACCATCGGATCTGTGAGCGATCTCGTTTGTGCCCACACACTACACAGGCCAGCACATTATCAAAATGGCTCCCAGCCAAAGTGAAGCTGATGCAGCCTGTAGAGTTTTGAGTATTTCTCTAAAAGACAAAAAGGCCCCCCAAAAATTAAGCTGCAAACAATGGCTTCTTCAGGGGGAGAAATTCACCCACACGCACCTTTTAAAGGAATTGGCATGGTGCTCTGCGGATTGCACAAATTATTTACGCATGGACGAGGACACGTATCATCAATAGCTTCAGATAGTAGGTCTCCATATAGAAAAACAGAACACGAAAATGCGACAGGCACTATCAGCCCACAAAAGGCTGACGACAACTTTGAGGTATTTGGCCACTGGCAGAACATGATATGAAGATCTCAAGTTCAGTGCGTTATTTCACAGCAAGTTTTGGGCAGAATAGTTCCAGAAACGTGCAGAGCAATTTGCCACCAGTCTCTTGTAATCACAGTGGGTGTGGTGCACTCACATATATACGCACGACAAGACAGGACATTAGAAAAATACATGTCTCACGTGCTGCAACAAACTGCTCCGTAAACATTCTCTCTTTCTCAGTCTCTCCCTCTCTCTCTCTCTCTCTCTCTCTCTCTCTCTCTCTCTCTCTCCCCCTATGTTTCATTTGTATCACTGTGTGTAATCAGGGTTAACTCATCCTGCAGTTGGAGCAAATGAATTTCTATATCTCTCTGTTCTTGCAGGATTGTGTCAGATTTTGTGTTGTTCAGATTAACACATTGTGGTCTGCCTGTCGAAATTTC
>NW_004797736.1:558806-561125 GCF_000002075.1 Aplysia californica | reverse complement strand
GTTGGAGACTTCGTTCATCTTTGTGTGCCAGGCTTTGGTCATCAGCGAAGAGTAATTCTTTTAGGGCGTCTGGTTCAGCGTTGGCCTCTTTTGTAATTCTATCCATATATATGATAAATAGTGGTGGTGATAGGACACATCTTGTCTTACTCCGGATGTTATCTCGAACCATTCTGTGAGTCCCTCTGACGTTCTTACTGTACTCCCGCTGTTCTCGTAAATGGCACGGATGTTATCCAGAAGTTGGCCTCTTACAGTGTATTTTTCGAGTTCTTTCCACAGCTTGTTTCTGTTCACTCTGTTGAACGCTTTCTCCTGGTCGATAAATACTATAATTGGTTCCCTGTTGTGTTCTAATACCCTTTGGCACATTTGTCGTAGGGCAAATATTGCGTCGGTGCATTCCCTTCCCATTCTAAATCCAATTTGGGCCTCACTCAGAAATGGTTCAACTTTGTGTCTTGTTCGCCATTCCAATATCTTGGCGAACATCTTGCCCACATTGCTTAGCAGTGAAATGCCTCTATACATTCCACAGTATCTCTCACTATCTTTCTTCTTCCAGATTGGTACTATGACCGCTTTTTGCCAGTCGCCGGGAACTTTTCTTTCTGTCCATGCTTTCTGGAAGATTTTTGTGAGCCAAGTTATTCCCGTTTCATCACATGCTAGGACGGTCTCCGTGGTGAGCTCATTTTTGGGCTGCTTTTAACTGCTCGTCTGATGGTAGGATTGTTGGTTCTTCTTCCTCTGGGTGACTTGGTTGGAATCCTTTGTTTGTTTGCTTTTGAGTGGTGTTCAAGAGTTCTGAGAAATATTCCCTCCATCTAGATCTAATTTTGGAGCTGTCGATAATGGGGTTTCCTGTTTTGTCATTGATTATAGCTGTTGGATCGTACGGTTCTTCTCTGAGCCTCATTGATTTTACACTCCTATAGAAGTCACGTGGTGATTTATGGCACAGTTCGCTTAGGTGTTTTCCATATTTTGTCCAAGATTCAATTTTTTGATGCTCTAACAACTCTTTTGCAGTTCCTTCTTGCTGGCCTGTACTGCGTGTAGCCGTTTTCGTCCTTGGGTCTTATCCATTTATGAAAAAGTTGCGTCTTTTCTTTGATGGCTTCTTTAACTTGGCCATTCCACCATGGTGTTCCTTTAACGTATCCTCTCCCAATTCTCTTCTTTCCACATACTTTTATCAGTGTTTCTGTTAGTAAGTTTTTAAAGAGAGTCAATGTCTCTACAACGTTCGTCGAACTGTTGTCTTGGTTTTCTAGTCTCTTTGTGATCTCGTCCTCAACTTTCTGCGCATTGCCCTCTTCATTGAGTTTTCGTAAATTAATTTTCTCTGAATGTTTCTTCTTCTCTTTTCGCATGGGTCTTTTTTTCTCTCTACTCGTCATCATCACTGGTCGGTGATTTGTATCAAAGGTGATGTTTGGGACTGATCTTGCATCAGTTGTTTTTGTTCTATGGGCGATTCGTCTCAGTATGAAGTTGATCTTTAAGGAAATTTTTTGGTTGTTCCATTTGTACCACGACTGAGTTTGACTTGGCCTGTACTGGTAAAAAGTATAAGTGATGAATATTTCATACTCTGCACAGAGAACTAATAGTTATTGTATTGAATACTGAGGAAAAATCAACAAAAAGTACCTTCCTATACGTTGATTTTTTCCTCAGCATTCAATACAATTCAACCACATACTGTCTTTGGAGAAAAAAAAACTGGCTGGCTCACGCAAAGAATAATTTATTAACATTACTTCATCAAACGTTTGATAGCAGTGTTTCGTATCAAATCCCACTAAAATGAAGATTCTGAAGTCAGATTTGCACAATTTTGACGTTGACACCCTTCTCTTTTTAGCGTCGAGTACCCTGATCTCCGATCCGACCGATAATTTTCAGGCTCGTCTGAATTCAAGAGATCTCACGGTTTGTTGAGACTTTTAACTGAACAGTCCTGATTTGGCCTAGAGATCATCTTGAGATCATCTTGAGATCGCGTTCAGTTGGTCTTGAGACCATCTAAAGACGGGCGTACCATTAAAATTTTAACTGCCTAGTGATTGGCTGGCTTCTTCAGCTGCTGTTTCATGGGGCTCAACGGAGTTGGTGGTTAGTCAGGCATGTGGTTAGGCTACCGAACTCTTAATCGTGAGGTTGTGGTGTCGGTGGTCTAGTGGTTAGGCTACCGGACTCGTAATCGTGAGGCTGGGGTGTCGGTGGTCTAGTGGTTAGGCTACCGGACTCGTAATCGTGAGGCTGGGGTGTCGGTGGTCTAGTGGTTAGGCTACCGGACTCGTAATCGTGAGG
>NW_004797736.1:556112-558348 GCF_000002075.1 Aplysia californica | reverse complement strand
TATAAATGGCTGCTTGCACTGTATGCTTCCCAGGAAGTTGAGTTTGTTTCAGAATGTTCTCAGGTCTGCTGGGGCAATAGTATAGATTGGGAAGCGCATAGAGCTTGCTGTTGAGCGGGGATTTGCACTATACAAATGCTATCTTATTATTATTATTGTCTGTAGGATTCATTTCGGGGAAAAGAAGGTTAAAAATAGAAACGTATTCTAAGGTCCTTGTGTTGGGGCCAATTATTGTATTATTATATATTTCGGTGACACCCCCCCCCCCCTTCCAGCGTATTACAACTGACTGAGGTGTCTTTAGGCCATTCTCAAAGGGAGGATATTAACATGTTCTTACGCACAGTAGAATTGTAAATGAGCTGATTTATCAATGTCACGTGCAAATACTTCCAAATAATTATTTCTTCAACCTTTTCCCTTCCAATTTTTTTTACTTCTTCAACTGTTTAACTATTCCAACTTTTTACCCTTCCAAATTGTAATTTCTTCATCATCACCATCATCCAGTGCCAGATCTGCGGCAGACATCGGCGATCATGATTTTCCATTCATTCCTTTGCTCGGATGCTTTCAGAAATGCTACGTTTCCCTGATTTTTCCCTGTTACCCATTTGTTTAGGTTCCCTAAGTATGTTGTTCTGGGCCTACCCCTGCCTCGCTTGCCCTCAATTTTGCCAGTGAGAGCTAGATGTTCAAGACCCTTATGTCTATTCAGGTGTCCCAAAAACTGCATTTGTCGTTTCCTGATTGTTTAATTTCTTCATCTGTTAACTCTTCCAACTTTTTACTTTTCCGACCTGTGACAGGCGTTACGTAACATAAAAGAAAATAAATAATGACACATTTCCCCCCTTCTCTCTCCCAGAAGCCATGACACCTTCATCAACGATCGGGATCTTCCTTCCAACAGCGTAACCTCCCCTCACTCCCTCCACGCAAGCGCACTGTTGCCATGGCAGCCGCAGTAAACATGTCGGAGCTCCTCCCCTCCGCCACCTTCCCCTCCCCCGTGGATGGCTCGATCCGGGGCCTGGAGGCAGAGAGGCAGGTTTTCGTCATCGTTCTAGAAGCTCTGGCGCTCCTCGTCCTCTGGGTCTTCTCCCTTCTCGGGAACACCTTGGTGGTTCTGGTCATCATCAGGAGCCGGCGAGTCCAGTCCACGACCAACTTCTTCGTCATGAGCCTCGCCTGCAGTGACGTGGTTCTCGTCTTGCTCTCCGCGCCTTTCATTTGCGTGCGCGTCATCCTGCAGATGTGGGCGCCCGGCAACTTCCTGTGCCGGATGGTGCGCTTCGTTCAGTTCACCTCCATGTCCAGCACCACCTTCGTCCTCGTCGCCATCTGCATCGACCGGTTCTACACCATTATCTACCCGCTCAGCTTCAAAATCACGCGCGGGACAGCCAAGAGAATGGTGGTCACGGCTTGGGGGGCGTCGGCTCTCATCTCCTCCTTCTGTGTCTACTTCTTCGACCAGGTGATCGTGCGGGCGTCTGTGAACGTAACCAGCACCCGTTTTGTGTGTCCGACGTACGTGCCGGCTTCCCATTGGTCGGGCGTGTTGTACGCCGGCCTGTGTATGACGACCCAGTACCTGCTGCCAGCCATCGCTGTAATCGTTGGATATTGTAAAATATTTCTGTACATCCGAGCTATGAGGCAACAAGTGCAGTGCTCGAGACTCTCCTCAAGCTTCAACATTGTGCCCAGGACAAAAGTACAGATGGTCAAAATGTTATTTACCATCACCGTTTTGACGATGCTGCTCTACCTCCCTTTCTACGGGTCCCACATCGTGTACTGCATTTCTTACAAATCTTACTTCAGCGCTGACGTTTTCATTTCCTCGTACTGGCTCATCGCAGCGTCCACCGCCATGAAGCCAATCGTCTACGCGTGTCAGAACAGCAACTTCTGGAGAGGCTGCAAGGAGGTGTTGTGTATGTCCACCATGAGATGCTACCGCTTCAACGTCTACGCCGTCACCAACGCTTCCACCATCAGCAAGAGGAACTACGTCGGGGTGATGGATGTACAAGCGGAGCAAGGACTCAGGGAGAACGAGTCCCCGATGGAGGCCTTCAACAGACACAAGCAGGGGGCGCTCACCTCTTGGTCCATTCATGGGAACCTCCCGTCCACTTCCTTCTGATTGTTGTTGTTGTTTTGTTATTGTTGGTGATGTTGTTTTTTGTTTCATTTGGTGGGTTTGGGTTGTTGTTTGTTGGGG
>NW_004797736.1:553423-555449 GCF_000002075.1 Aplysia californica | reverse complement strand
GTGTGTGCGTGCGTGCGTGCGTGCGTGTGTGCGTGTGTGTGTGCGAGCGTGCGTGCGAGCGTGCGTCTGTGCGTGCGTGCGTGTTGTCATATCTATTTATAATTCAAATCAAAATAGGAATCTGTTGGGTGTTTTTTTTGCTCCTCAATGCATTCGTCAAGCCATGTGATTATGTCCAGCTTTGTACATAATATATATATACACAATGTATACAGAAATAAGACTTTCCCTCACTGTGAACAGGTTTTTATGGTGTTCTTTTTCTGAGGACTACAAAGGCCGGTCCCAGAGTGGCTCTATAGGTCTGACCTTTCGTGGAAAGGGACATGAGAGAAATGAAGCTCACTTGGAACGAGCTTGGAAGGATGGCCTAGGACAGAGATAAATGGAAGGAGCTTGATTGTGGCCTATACCCTGCCAGGGGTGAAAGGCATAGATGATGATGATGATGATGATGATGATGATGATGATGATGATGATGATGATGATGATGATGATGATGATGATGATGATGATGAAACTTAAACATTTAATTTATTGATTTATATCATTTTTTTCAACTGTTCTGGTACCGCAATGGCGGATTACGAATACATCTAATGATTATGGCGGAGATAGGCTACAATGATAACGTTTAGATGACGTACATCTTTCACGACTGTATTGGTGCTAAAATAAAGAATTATAAATGTTGGTTATAGTGAATATGAATCTTTTTCCTTCAGGCTATTTTATGACCACTGTTTTGGTGCAAAAATGAAAGATTACAAATGCTTATTATAGTGTAGATAAAATTGTTATCGTTACATTATGTTACAACTGAGTATTGAAATAATAGGCTACAATTAATGGTGAATATAGTGAAGATCGAACTTTCTCATAGTGTAGATCATTTCACAATTGTAATGGTACTGAAATGAAGGATTAAATGGTGATTATAATGGAGAAGGAAAACATTAACCTTCAGATTATTGAAAGGCTGTACTGGTTCTAAAGACGACAGGATTGCAATAAAATAATGCTGATGTTGCTGGAGATGTAGTCTCAACCATTGGCTCTTGGGAAAGGTGGGACCACGTAAAATCGTCCTTTAGAACCAGTTCCACGTATCAATAAGGTTTTAACGAATATTTCAGGAGGAACAAAATACTGATTAATGTATGTATGTAGGAATGATCAACACACCGGAAACGATCCAGCCCTAAAAGCGCACCACATCATACGTGGTTTAGGAATTGTTTGGCTTTACTCTTGCGTCATCCAAGTTGTAACAATATTGAAGTCCATTCCGCACATCTCAAGATGAGCAAACAGCCCTGACAAGGAAACAGTTAGTTCATTTTGCTTTTTATAGCGATTTTAGGGGAGGAAACTTAATTAAACTTATACAGAAATAAAGCCCATTATACGCGCTTTCGATTGGTGAAAAAATTTTTTTATTTTTTTTGCGCCAAAATCATGATATGTGAATCTGGCTCTTATAGGATGAAATGTAGGCCTAGATCATAGAGTTACCTCCTTTTAAACTATATGTGGCCATCGCGCAGCAAGGCGAGAGAGGGGCGTACGGTATCTAGTACAGTACTATAATGTACATCTATGGCTTAGATCAACGTTGTCAGTCGCGCGATACACGATCAGATAGATATATACATATATATATATATAATATATAATTTCCGTGGTATATTTCCCAGTGACCCTTGCTGCTAGTGAACTGCCTATGAAGGTTGTGACGTGCGGTTCTACTTTTGTTTCAACAGACAGTGGAATTTTTGTTTTGTTTTGTTTTGAATTTGGTTGTGGTTTTGGTTTGTTCTTTGGTTTTTCACGTATTTATTTAGATGTCTATTTATGTTATGTTATGTTATGTTATGTTCTGTTATGTTATGTTATGTTATGTTATGTTATGTTGTGTTATGTTATGTTATGTTGTGTTATGTTATGTTATGTTATGTTATGTTATGTTATGTTAGTTATTTTTTTATTTTTTTTATTTATTTGTTTATCATTTTATTTATTTCGT
>NW_004797736.1:551407-552520 GCF_000002075.1 Aplysia californica | reverse complement strand
TATATATATTGTCTCCACACAGATACAACAAGCCTGGGATGTCGAGATTTCTCAGTGAGGAAATCAAATTGGTAGCAAGCTGTTCTAAAGCTCTGTTTTGTTTTGTATGTTTTTTTCTATGTTTTTATTGTTTATGTTTTGTTTCGATTTTTTTGTTTTGTTTATTTGTATTGATAAGCGTTTTTTGCTGCACTAGCAACACAATAAGGTCATTCTTTTTTAACAATTGGGCCTTGTGTTTGCCTGTGTATCTTTTCTTGCCCATTTCAACATTTTGAGTTTGAATTTTGCCGTCCAGCTGTACAAATGTACTCAACCCAAAATTTTGAAATTTAAAAAAATCCCAGTTTTCTAATCTGTGGTTTGGGTCGCATCAGCTCTATAAATGATAACGTACTTCTTAGCTTAACCTTTGGGAAATTATTTTTATTGCTTTTCAAAATACTGTAATAATATATGTCACAACGTATTGGGATCAGGCGCTCGTCAGTTTTTGGCCATGTGGGATAATTGGTATCATCTGAAAGCTGATTTATTTGCCTTGCTTCTACTTACTTTACTTACTTTTTTCTTCCGCTTGTACCCTGGGGTGTCGCGGAGAGACACAGGTGTCTGTCTGCAGCAAGTCGTGCCTTTCTTCTAATGCAATAAATATCCATCTCTCTTGAATAGAACACAACAAAATCCAGAATGTTGGTGAAATAAAACATGTATCGTTAAAGGAATGAAACAGGCCTCTCTCGCTCTTGAAAAGATTTGTTTTCAAGGCTTTAGTTTTTAGTTGTTTTTTTTTATTACGGCACTCGCAACTGCTATAAGGTCATATGAGCGCCAAGGGGTTGATGTCAACAGAGAAATCCAAACGGGGAATCAGGCTCGACTATCAAGGCACCCCGGAAATGGCAGTCCACAAGAGAGTGAAAAACATAAAAACGAAGTAGAGCGAAAATGACGATAGTAAGCATGAGGAAAGAAAAAGCAGCAGTTCCCCCTATGCTGTTCCAGCACAGTATGAGCTTGACATTGATAAATCAGCCCTTTTACATGTTAAAATCCCTCCTTTGGGAATGGCCGAAAGACAGCTTCAGTCAGTAGTACTGCTCTGGTTGGGGG
>NW_004797736.1:547761-549285 GCF_000002075.1 Aplysia californica | reverse complement strand
GTTTATCTATTTATTTATTTTATTTGTTTATCTATTTATTTATTTATTTATTTAATTGGCAAATCAATGTCACTCATACTCTGCACAGCAGTTTGTATCAATTTGTTTTAACTTAATCATTTTTTCCCTCAACGATTGAAGGTAGATGAAAAAAAAAACGTTTCTTCGTAAATTTATATGAAATACTACATGTACAAATCTCCTTCACGGGGAAAATGGAATTGTTCACAGCACTTCCCGCTTCTCACACTCACACACATTTTGCATACGCATCATAGCTCGCCAATGACACTTTTTTAGTGACAAAATCAGTTACAAGAAATTAGTTTTATAGCGAACACTTTTTTGCACCAACATGCGTTCAATAGAGATAATCTCGTGATTGCAACAAAAAAAAATTTTTTTTAAAAAGACGACTTGCTTTTAAAAGCGATATTGTCCACATTTTAAAGCTTTTTAAAATCCGTAGAAACCACCCACTGGGATTTTTTATTACTATTATTTTATTAAGGAATTTTCTAGAATAGAGATAACAAGTCTTTACAAAAATATTGATCTGTTAAGGCAAAATGATACATGTCATTGTGCAAAATCTGGAGAGTGTATGTTCGACAGTTAAGGAGATATTTAAGATAAGATAAGATAAGATAAGATAAGATAAGATAATACTTTTTTGTCTCTGAGAGACCTTTTTCTTGGCTGTACAGGACCGTAAAAACACACGCAGGTATACATAAAAATTTTAAATTATATACTACTGTAATTAAAATTCAATATGAAAAGAGAGCAAAGATAAGATAAGATAAGATAAGATACATCTTTATTTTCCAGATACTGGCACATTGGTTTGGTATTTCACCACGTGTACACACATACATACACACACACACACACACACACACACACACACACACACACACACACACACACATGCACACACACGTAGACTTACAATCACATGCATGATATAAATGAAAGGCAATATAAGCAATAATAATCGTAAGCTAGATACACACTCAATGTTATTTTGATGCATGCTCTAAGATCGTAAGTATACTTACAAGATGGTACAAAATGTACATTCACACCAGATGCACCATTCAACCACATGTAAGAATTTAATTACAAGACATTTGGAGTCATATAGATACATACTCTAAAGAGCAACATACATCTATGCTCATTCTGACAAAAGCCTTATGCTAGACGTTTAAAAAAAACTTCTTTTATATCTTTCTTTCTTTGTTTTTGGATGTTGATTTGGCCGCAGTGTGGCCTACCACTTACACGACAGTCAATCATTTATGATATCACTGGGATTTTGATATATTATAGCTGCACGTTTTTATATTATACACATAATATATTTTTGTGAAAGCTCGTATACTCCACTATTTTGTTCTCATAGTTTACAGCATGCTGTCTCCATTCTGCTAGAAATAATCTGTTGAATGATAATGTCCATAATCTACGGTATGCCTAGAAATCACATTCTGCGTATATTTTGATATTATACGACATGAT
>NW_004797736.1:525809-546420 GCF_000002075.1 Aplysia californica | reverse complement strand
GTGTGTGTGTGTGTGTGTGTGTGTGTGTGTGTGTGTGTGTTTTGTACGTATGTTTGTAGCGGTAATATACAGCGCAGCTGAGTCTTTCCAAGGCTCTGTTTGGATTACAGTCGAATCATCATTGTTACATCATCTTTATTATTATCTTCATCATAATCATCACTATTATTATATTCTTTTTCTTCTTCTTCTTCTCATATCAGCATTATTATTGCATGTACTAGTATTATCAGCATCATCATCATCATTATTATATTCTTCTTCTTCTTCTTCTTCTTATTATTATTATCACCATCATCGTCGTCGTCGTCGTCATGGTCATCATTATTATCTTCTTCTTCTTCTCATCATCATCATCATCATCATCATCATCATCATCACTGCAGTGGCTAACAAGGTGTCTGTCTAACTGCGTCTCTTCAACCACAAATGTTGTGAAAGAAAGGCCATGACAGCCACATCGTGAGGGACGAGCTATTGAACGTGACCTGGTGTCCCTCTGCTCCCCCTCCTTGTCTGCAAGACGGACACAGAGACTGGCGCTCATATGACCTTTTGCAGTTGCGAGCGCCGTAAAACCCTCTACTATTAAAAAGAGACAGAGACAGAGACAGATAAATAGGCAAACAGACATCATAGAAAATCTCGTTTGTTTACAAGTCAGAGACAGAGACAGACAGACATCATAGAAACTCTCGTTGTTCACTAATTACAAGACAGTCACAGAGACAGAGACAGACAGACGTCATAGAAACTCTCGTTGTTCACTAATTACAAGACCGAGACAGAGACAGAGACGGACAGACATGATAGAGACACTCTCGTTGTTCACTAATTACAAGACAGAGACAGAGACAGAGACAGAGACAGACATCATAGAAACTCTCGCTGTTCACTAATTACAAGACAGAGACAGAGACAGAGACAGACAGACATCATAGGAAATCTCGTTGTTTACAAATTACAAGACAGAGACAGACAGACAGACATCACAGAAACTCTCGTTGTTTACAAGACAGAGACAGAGGCAAACAGACATCACAGAAACTCTTGAGACTCGACTCCGCCATAAATCTCAGACGACAGTCCCCTGTAAGCTAATTAAAGAAGGGATGTTTGTTTTGTTTGATGCTCGTGTCTTCAGCCAGGAGCTCAGGTTTCTGGAAAATTCTTCCCTTGTCAGCCCGGGGGAGGACAAAGCTCACAGCAATTCAGGCTGGAATATTTCTGTCTCCTCTTGTTTCATTTGTGAAAGGATTGCTTCTTTATCCGAGGGATTTGATGTACGTGTAAGTGGACTAATAGAAATACTGCCCCCAGCTGGTTTTGCTGTGTTTATCTAATCTACGGTCTACAACAAAAGTGAGGCTTTGAGGTGGAATCAGGCGCTCGTTAATTTTGGGGCATGTGGAGTTATTGGTATCATCTTGAGGCCTTTCCATTTGCCTTGTTTTTCAAGGACAAAATATCCCTTTATCGTTTGTGTAAGTTAAGATATTGGCGATTGAAGGACGTGAGGGCCACCTGGTTTCAGAGGTAAAATTAGCGAGAAAATGGCCGCCAAAGTTGCGTTATTTCCCAAGTTTAAGAGTCCTTGTAAACTGAAAATTTACATATTCTACGCCTTTAATCAACGTTTTTCAGTAAAAATCCACACAGTAATGTCTTCTTTAATGGGTATTAAAGGTGTTGAGTCAAAAAACAAAAATTCGATAAAATTTCTAAAATCTGCAGGAAAATGCCAGTTTCTTCACTTTCATTATTTTGACGAGCGCCTGATTTCACCACACTGCTTCACAAATGTCTCCACAGGATACTCAATATGACGGTGTCCGCTGGTTTCAGTTCTAGTAGTTCTTGTGAGTTTTAAGGCACTTGCAGTACAATAAGGTCATAGAAGTGCCCAAAAATAGAGGTGTTACAACAACTTACAAGAGAGTTACAAGGGTGCCTTGATAGTCGAAGCTGACTTTGTGCTGTTGAAGCTAGAGAAGTGAGCAGAGTAAGTCTGATTCCCTGTAAGGACTTCTCTGTTGACACCCACCCTTGGCGCTCATATGACCTTACGCAGTTGCGAGCGCCGAAAAACCTCTACTTTAAAAAAAAGTCTGCTTCGACTATCAAGGCACCCCGGAAATAGCGGGTCACAAGAGAGTGACAATTTGACAAACATACGAAAGAAGTAGAGGAAAATGACAATAGTAAGGAATAGGAAAGAAAAAGCAGCAGTTCCCTGTTGCAGTTCAGGCACAGTTATGAGTATGACATTGTTGAATCAGCCCATTTACAATTCTACTGTGCATTAGAACGAGAAATGTCCCCCCTTTGGTATCATCTTAAAGTCTGTTCATTTGTCTTCGTGTCGGTGGAAAAAAGTATCATCTATGTTGAACAGAAGTCAAAATATTTGCGATTGAAGGAGGTCAGTGTCGCCAGGTTTAAGAGCTAAGATCAGCGAGAAAATGACCTCCAAATTCTAATAATTTCCTTAGCCTGAGAGTCCATGGAAACATTTATTGTGTGCCTTTAATCAATTTTTCCCCAGTAAAATCCACTCCAAAATGTATTTTCAAGTAGATCTACTCATAAAAGATGTTGAGCCAAAAAAAAAAAAAAAGAATTTTTTAAAGTAGGACCTACCAGTGACGCCCTCCAACCACCCACATAGAAACAACAGGAGGGAAGTAAAGAAGTAGGACCCACCAGTGACGACCTCCAACCACTCACACAGACAGACAGAAACAACAGAAGGGAAAGTAAAGAAGTAGGACATACTAGTGACGCCCTCCAACCACCCACACAGACACACAGAAACAACAGAGGGGAAAGTAAAGCAGTAGGACCTACCAAGTAGCGCCCTCCAACCACCCACACATACAGAGAGAAATAACAGAGAGAAAGAACAGAAGTCGGACCTGCCAGTGGCATCCTCCAACCACCCACACAGACAGAAACAACAGAAGGAAAGTAAAGAAGTAGGACCTACCAGTGACGCCCTCCAACCACTCGTAATCCAATAATGAAACATTTTATAATGACTTATTTAAAGCAGTGAGCTCTGATGTGGGTTGCTCTTTCTTTCCTATCAACCATCTATCGTCCTTTTCTCAGCTCCTTCTTTTTATGTTCGTTACTCTCTTGTAACACCTCTATTCTTCGGCACTTATATGACCTTATTGTGTTGTAAGTGCCGTAAAACTTTTATTAAAACTAAACAAAGCTTTTACATAATAAGTGAGGCAGCGTGGTGGAATCAGGCTCTCGTCAATTTTTGGGCATGTAGAGTTATTGATATAATCTTAAAGCTTGTTCACTTGTCTTTATTTGGTTGAAAAAAATATCCATTTATCTTGAATACAAGTCGAGATATTTGCGAAAGAAGGCGGTAGAGGTCACCTGTTTTCAGAGGTAAAATAAGAGAGAAAATGGCCGCCAAAGATTAGTTATTTCCTTAGCTTAAGAGTCCGTGGTTACTGAAAATAAATGTACTTTTTTAAAAAGCTTTTGATCAACGTTTTTCAGAAAAATTCTAACAGAAGAGAGTTCTTTAACGGGCATGAAAAGTATTGAGCCAAAAAACAAATGCGGAAAAATGCAAGTTTCTTCGCTTTGACTATTTTGACGAGAGCCTGATTCCACCACGCTGCCTCACATATTATCAAGATAAGAACCTACTCATGAGACACACGACAAGCGTTTCCCTCGAAGACTTGTGAATCTGAGTCCCTTGTCCCCTCATATATCCTGGGGGAGAAGAAGTTATTGATTTCCTGGGATATGTTCTACAAATATACGTTCAATTGGAGGAGATTTTCCCCTTTTAATAACTCCCAAAGGGTCTTCAGAAACATACATGACCAGCGGCGAAATATGACAGTCAAGACGAGCTGTTCTGTGAAACTACCCAAGACAATTTAGTCCCTCGTGACAAAATTTTTTTCTCTTAAAAATCCATTGACGACGCGCTGTTAAGAGGCTCTTAAAAACCCCAGAAGGACGACTCTGTTATAAGCACTCATTTTTCAGTTCTGTTTTCTTAATTTGAAACTTTAAAAGGCACGCAACAACGTACATACATGTACTAGACTCTATGAAAGATACAAATTCCTGTTTCTTTAGTTTTAGTTTTAGTAGAGGTTTTACGGCGCTCGCAACTACTGAATAAGGTCAACAGAGAAGTCCTTACATGGAATCAGGCTTACTCTGCTCACCTCTCTAGCTTCAACAGCACAAAGTCTGCTTCGACTATCAAGACACCCCGGAACTAGCGAGTCACAAGAGTGTGTGACAAACATACAAACGAAGTACATGTAGAGGAAAATGATAATAGTGAGGATTAGGAAAGAAAAAGCAGCAGTTCCCTGTTGTAGATCAGGCACAGTTATGAGCCTGACATGAATCAGCCCATTTACAATTCTACTGCGCTTGAACGAGAAATGTCCCCCCTTTGGGAATGGCTTAAAGACACTACAGTGTGCGGCAGTGCCCCGGGGTAGCGGGCACATTTGTCCGACGAGAAACTGATCGAGGGCAATACTGTGGCTCATTTTGAACCTACATACACAGACCAAAAATACAAGATTGCACAGTTCATTGTAAACGTGTTGTTTAAAAAAAACTGTTTAGGGCGGGCCCTGAAAATAAAAACTATGTTGGGGAAATGTGTATGGACAACGACGTTAAGCTTCGTCAATCGTTCGAATGACCAGAATTTTCGTCCTCAGTGAGTTGATAGGCTCTTAAAAAACCCAGAAGAGCGACTCTGTTATAAGCACTCATTTTTCAGTTCTGTTTTCTTTATAATTTGAAACTTAAAAAGGCTCGCAACAAATTACATACATGAAGACTCATTGGCGGCTCGTGGGGCTAAAAAGTGGGCGTGCACAATTAAATAAGCTACCACAGGCTGAAGATAGTCAAGGGCAGAGTAAATGGGATGGTGTATAGTTTTAGGATCTTTGGGTTGGTGAGGGAGGAGCTCGTGCTTTTATTTTCGTTCCTTTTACTTGTCGCTTTGATTTCTAGAACTAAATCTGTTTGCTAGCTAAACATCCTGCATTAGAACAGAACTCTCAAGTAATAACTTTCACCACTCCACAACAAAACCATTCAAAGACACAAATCATAGGACGGTGACTTGAGTATAACACGTTCACCTCCCTCAGATTCACGGTCACAGAGTCACTTAAAATAGCCTAGTGGCAAGACAACGAACCAATCAGAATTCACTTGAGCACTCTGCTCGGTTACTCCGGGGCTCACATGATTCTGGCGTAGAATAGTGTACAATATTATGGCGTTTATTTTTATACTGCCTACTGTGGGCTATGTTTCAGCACTATTCGGTAGGAGCACATTTGAGATGTGCCGACTTATTAATATTAATGTACCGCCAAATTCGCTACAAGTGTCATCATCGCTTGGGATATCCCAGAGAGCGATTTATAGGTCAAGTTCCTACTGTTGAATCTCCTATTACGTTTAGTTAGAGCGCGTAGGCTTTGGCATGACATAGTACATGTAGATGTTTTACGGCACTGGAGACACAGAAGCCAGCAAGGACCTTGTTTTGATAGAATGTTGGGCTAGTGCTTGTTTCCGGCGTCTTTTATTTTAGTATTGCGGGCGCTTTACGTCAAAGAACTATAAACACAATTTGGCGGCACTGCACGACCGTGCTCTATGGACGAACCGCGCCTGACTAGACTCTACTCTATAAAAGATACAAATTCCTGTTTCTGATTTGTGTAGAAATGGATCAAAATCATATGCCCCCAGATTGCTTTTGGTCTGCTCCACATCGGAAATATGTGTCCGCCACGTCCCCAGGGAGTTAAAATACTGTACAATAATAATAATAATAATAATAATAATAATAATAAATGACATTTATATTGCGCTCAACCCCAATTAAAGTACAGAGGCTCTGAGCGCTTTACAATACAGTACAACGTACAACAGTAACATAAAATGTTGTGTTCTGACCAAAGACAATTACTCAAAATATTCATCTTATTAATTTAAAACCATAAACGACTTCAGGTGACATTTGAATGAATCAAAAGATTTGATCTCTCTTAAAGTACATGTAGATCTACTTGGCAAAGCATTCCCGATCTTGGGGCCTTGGTATTCAAATGCCCTTTCACTCATTGTTTTAAGTTTCATAGATGGTAAAATACATTTCTTTTTGTCAGCTGATGACCTTAAACTGCGAGTTGGAAAGTACAGTCTTAACAGATTTGATAAATATAACAGAACTGTGGATGAGTTGGTGTCGTCGGGGGAGTGAGAAATAGATTCACTCGTCCGAAGTACAGCGTAACCCTTGAGATCTGAAAACTGTCCCCGTCGTTTTATGTAAGAAAAATTTTGAAATTTTGCAAACTGAGCCCAAAAATGTGAAATTTTGCGATTCTGTTAATTTTAACAAAGAAAGATAACGGAAAATAATCAGAAATTATGCAAAAAATGATTAAATTTTACCAAATTATGCGGGGTGCAGAAAACCACGGAGACAGTGTAAAGAAGAAGCGGTGCTTTGATCAGAGAAATAGATCAACTTCACAAGCGGAGTCGATTGTATAATCACCATCGTCATCATCCAGTGCCAGATCTGAGACAGACATCGGCGATCATTTTTCTCCATGCATTCCTTTGCTCGGATGGTCTTTAAAAAAAAAGCTACATTTCCCTGATCTTTCCCTGTTACCCTTTTGTTTAGGTTCCCTAAGTAGGTTCAATTTTGCCAGTGAGAGCTAGATGTTCAAGACCCTTATGTCTATTCAGGTGTCCCAAAAACTGCATTTGTCGTTTCCTGATTGTTTTGAACACTGAGCGTCCCACGTGGGCTTCATCAAGCACTACCTCATACCAGTCATACAGTGTCTTTGATTTCTTTTCCTTCCACGATATTCTTAGCGGTCTCCTAAGAAACCAGATTCACTGTCTCTAGTGATTGTCCAGCATTCACAGCCATAGAGAGAATAGAAGGGTTGACCAAACAAAGCATTTTACAACTTTCATTTTGGTACTCATGGAGAAGTTTCTATTTCTTTTAGTTTTTGTAGAGGTTTTACGGCATTCGCAACTGCATAAGGTCATATGAGCGCCAGAAGATTAGAGGTGTTACAAGAGAGTAACAAACATAAAAAAGGAGGGGAGATAAGGACGATAGATGTTTTATGGGAAACACCACACCAGAGCACCCGCCAACCACCCACTTTCTATTTCTCAGGATTGGACTCGTTTTATCCAAAACGCGTAAGAAAAAAAACTAAACTATAAAACTGTACTTTGACAAGATAAGGTCAAGGACATAATTCTACTCTAGCAGTCCCAGCAAGTAGTGGAAATTTTCCTCTTTTCTTTCAATCAATCCCAAAAGCGACGACAAGCCAACAATAATTCTGTACCTTAGAACAACAAAGTTCTATCTGACATTTTGGCTATTTGGAGTTACTTACTATTACTAAGACCATGAGTTCAGAACCAAAATGTTCTATCTGCTGTATCGAAATCGTAAGCTTATTCGGATTCGGAGTCGTTATCAAGATATTCCAAGAACTGCATTCGAAAAAGCTTGACATAATGTGAAACTCAAACTTTTTGAACGTAAAATTTCTCAAAACAGGGTACATGTACTTAGCTGACACAACTTGGCAATTCTGAGGTAGCCAATAGCCAAGATGAGATGCTCTGGAAACCCCCCCCTCCCCCCCCCGTTTTTTGTAGTATGAGTTTTACAGCACTTGCAACACAATAAGATCATACAAGTGCCGAAGATTAGAGGTGTTACAATAGAGAAACAAACACATAAAAGAAGGAGAAGAGATCTGGACGATAGATGTTTGATAGGAAAGAAGGAGCAAACCACAGCAGAGCACCCGTCAACCGCCCACTAAAACCCTCCTTTGACAAGATAAGGTCAAGGACAAGGATTCTAGCAACCCGAGCAGGTAGAGGACATTTTCCTTTTTTCTTTCAATCCCAAAAGTCATCAAGGCCGATGACAAGCCAACAATAATTCGCTACTTTAGAATAACAAAGTTCTTTTTGCCATTTTTGGATGTTTTGAGTTACTAATACTAAGACTAAGACCATGAGTTCAGAAACATAAATGTTCTATACATCTGCTCTATCAAAATTGTACGATTATTCGGAGTCGTTCACAAGATATTCAAGGAACTTCATTCGAAAAAGATTTGCAAGTGAAACCCAAATTTTTACGTGTCAAATTTCTGAAAACAAGGTATTGAAAAATTGAGCAGTACACTTGTTTTAAAGCACAAGGGGGCTATCCAAAAAATGCTGTATTGAAAAAATCGAAGGTAAAGTTTTTGCCTCTTGTTCAGTTTCTTGAAAAGACAAGGAGAGTTTTCTCTATAACCAAACAAATATACACACCAATGAAACCAAACTTCTATCTGTCCCCGTGGCTTTATGTACCCCGCATAATTTAGAGGTCAGGACGATAGATGTTTGATAGGAAAGAAGGAGTAATCATCACCAGAGCACACGCCAACCACCCACTTTCACCATTTTTTGATAAGCGCATGCTTCCACTACGACGATGATGCATCACAGATGAGTTAGGGTCACAGAGATAACAAACAACACAGCATCAAATGTCAGGGTAACATCAGGTTTAATTCATATCGTCACACACAACAAAAACAAAAAAGAAGTAATATTCACCTCAACTTGCATACAATAGTGCAAAATATGAAACAAAACATACGAGACAAAAAGAGGAAACATTTCCATGAATACGAAAGAGTGAAACAGTCACACACGTTCACACACGTCCTCTCACCAGCAACCCTTCCTCCCCAACCAAGGAAAAACCCTCATGAAAACAAAACATCCAAAACAACAAACTCCTCCCAGAACTCCAACGACTCCCCTGCTCACAACATAAGACAGCACATTCTGGTTTAGTTTTTGTATGAGTTTTACGGCACTTGTAACACAATAAGGTCATATAAGTGCAGAAGATTAGAGGTGTTACAAGAGAGTAACAAAAACAAAAAAGAAGGACGATAGATGTTTGATAGGAGAGAAGGAGCAAACCACACCAGAGCACCCGCCAACCACCCACATGAACACATTTCTTTGAGTAAACAGAAGCGCATCAACACAATCATGGTCATTTAGTAGTCTACAGGGGAAAATGCAAGACAGAAAGACTATAGCAACAGATGGAAAGACAAGAAGTAGGACCCACCAGTGGCGCCCTCCAACCACTCGTAATGCTAACAGGAACAGCATACAAATACAATGACAACATAATTTGTTTTATTTAGTGTTTTACGGCACTTGCAACACAATAAGGTCATATAAGTGCCGAAGATTAGAAGTGTTACAAGAGAGTAACATACATAAATCAGAAGGAGGAGAGATCAAGACGATAGATTTTTAATAGGAAAGAAGAAGCAAACCACACCAGAGCACCTGCCAACCACCCAACCACAAAGTTGCTATATAAGGCAAAGGTTGCTCTTATGTGGGTTGCTGTTAAGTGGACACCACTGCACTATTACCCCATCAAACCCGAGACCACCCAGAACAATTTTCTGCTTCCCCGTAAGCATACACAACAGAATGAACCAGGAACAGTAAACAAAACATACAGTAGTTTATCGATCCAGAACATACAGTATGACACGGATAGGTCAAACATAGAGGAATCGAAACCACGTATCCGTTGAACTGTGCCTGCAGTCCCGATTTTTCTTTCTTCTTTATCCTTTGTAAGATATCCCTCGATTCTTCTTTATCTTTGAAAGATACCCCTCGAACTAGAGATCCCTCAAACTACCGTGGCCAGTCCCGACGAATTCGAGCTATCCGTGTTACACTATAGCTGATCCTGCTCAAACAGCCACCTGTCCGAGACAAACATCTGTACAAATAACCACATCCACCCGATTCACCCCCCAACTTGCATTTCACTTTTTCAATATTTTAAAGACACTGTCTTGAACATCTAGCTCTCACTGGCAAAACTGAAGGCAATCGAGGCAGGGATAGGCCCAGAACTACATACTTAGGGAACCTAAACAAATGGGTGACGGGGAGATCAGGGAAACGTAGCTTTTTTTAGAGCATCCGAGCAAAGGAATGAATGGAGAACCATGATCGTCGATGTCTGTCGCAGATCTGGCACTGCATGATGATGATTGATGATGATGATGATTGATGGTGACGATGATGATGATGACTGATGATGATGATTGATGGTGATGATGAATGACACTGTCAAGGACAACCACATTTCTCCTCGACAAAGGGCCGTTGTCTTGGCAGAAACATTTGACGGTGAGACAAGAACACGATGACAACGATCACCAGCTGACGTCTCCAAACCTCGCGATGAGCGTGTCTTGGTCCAGCAGATCTTTCTGGACCTTTTTCCGCATGTAGAAGATGGGGCAGTCGCGGCTAGGGTCAGGGATGGAATAGAAAGAGCGGGTGGGGGGGGGGGGGGGGGGGGGGGGGAGTGATAAATTTGTTCATTTGTTTGAGTAAAAAGAAGCTTACCCACATAATAACGGTTATGTTGAGTTGAGAAGAAACAGGACAGACAGACAGACAGACAGAAACAACAGATTGAAAGACAGTGCTTCAGTTTTAGTAAGAGTTTTTTTTGGTTTTAGTAGAGGTTTTACGGCGCTCGCAACTGCATTAGGTCATATGAGCGCCAGAAGATTAGAGGCGTTACAAGAGAGAGTAACAAACATAAAAAAGGAGGGGAGATAAGGACGATAGATGTTTGATAGGAAAAAAGAAGAAAAACCACACCAGAGCACAGAGACCCTGCCAACCACCCACGCACATTTTATGAAACGACATGCTGAAGGGTGTAAACACAGCGGTAGCAGTACTGACAATATCACTAATGACTGTGTTTGTTCGAGGAAACAGAAGCACATCGCCACACTACCGTTATTTATATATGTTTGTTTGAATAAAGAGGCGTTACATCAAAACATGAACGATTCTTTAGGTTTATTTGTTTGAGTAAGGAGAAGCAATTCTACACAATAATATTATTCATGCTTCTTGCCCCATTGATCACTGCATACAAGGTCAAGGACATTTCCTAAATAGAATTAGTTTTAGTAAGAATTTTACGGCACTTGCAACATAATAAGGTTGTATAAGTGCCGAAGATTAGAGGTGTTACAAGAGAGTAACAAACATAAAAAAAAAGGAGGTGAGATAAGGACGACAGATGTTTTTAGTTTAGTTTAAGTAGAGGTTTTACGGCGCTCGCAACTGCATAAGGTCGTATGAGCGCCAGAAGATTAGAGGTGTTACAAGAGAGTAACAAACATAAAAAAGAAGGAAGGAAGAAAAGGACGATAGATGTTTGATAGGAAAGAAGAAACAAAGCACACCAGAGCACCCGCCAACCAGCCCAAAGTGTAGCAGGAAGTACTCACTTTGTGCACAGCACGTCTTCGTGAAGACTGCCCTGACAGCGTTGGCACTGCGTCCAAAGTCGTGTGAACTTTTCTTCCAACGCCTGGAGAGTTCCCACCTCCTTCTGGTACAGCTCTGACTCTCTTGGCACGCAGTGTTTGCACACGGCACCTGGACAAAAGACGGCAGCGTTAAACGATGCACCACAAATGTGTCACGACGTGGCGGAATCAGGCACTCCGTCAATCTTTTTGCATGTGGAGTCATTGGTAACAACTTAAAACTTGTTTATTTGTCATGTTTTCGATGACAGAAAATGCCTGCCTATCTTGAATAGAAGTCGAGATATTTGTGATTGAAGGAGGTGGGGGTCGCCTAGTTTCAGAGGTAAAATTAGCGAGAAAATGGCCGTAATAATTTGGTGACTTCCATAGCTTGGAAACTGAAAATTTATATTTGTTGCACCTTTAATTAACAATGCTCACAAAAAAGTGCTAAGCTAACCCCCCCCCAAAAAAAAAATTCGATAAAAATTGTCAGACTTGCGCAAAAATGCTGCTTTCTTCGATTTCATTATTCTGACACATGTCACAAATATCAAACTATACCTCGCTTGGGTCAATCACCTGGACAACAGATGACAGTATCGTACAATACCTCACAAATATCAAACTATACCTCGCTTGGGTCAATCACCTGGACAACAGATGACAGTATCGTACAATACCTCACAAATATCAAACTATACCTCGCTTGGGTCAGTCACCTGGACAACAGATGACAGTATCGTACAATACCTCACAAATATCAAACTATACCTCGCTTGGGTCAATCACCTGGACAACAGATGACAGTATCGTACAATACCTCACAAATATCAAACTATACCTCGCTTGGGTCAATCACCTGGACAACAGATGACAGTATCGTACAATACCTCACAAATATCAAACTATACCTCGCTTGGGTCAATCACCTGGACAACAGATGACAGTATCGTACAATACCTCACAAATATCAAACTATACCTCGCTTGGGTCAATCACCTGGACAACAGATGACAGTATCGTACAATACCTCACAAATATCAAACTATACCTCGCTTGGGTCAGTCACCTGGACAACAGATGACAGTATCGTACAATACCTCACAAATACAAAAGACCATAAGGTGGGGTAGGAACACACACTGCGACATCATTTTTGTCCGTACCATCTCAACAACAACAACAACAATGACAACAATTTCGTCCGTACCATCTCTGTCTAGGGGAGTTTTTGTTGTTTGTTTTTGTAAGTGTTTTACTGCATAAGGTCATATGAGCGCGTGGGACACACTAAACTTTTTCAGTTCGTAGGAAATTATGAATTTTGCCCGGGTGGTGGCCGAAGCCTACTCTTATCGATTTTAGACCACCAAAGAATCTTTAACGTGCACAACTTGCACACGAGACCTCCGAGATTTTTCGCCCTTGTCCGAGAAGGCTAGGTGTAGATCTTTCCTACCAGAAGATAGGGGTGTGGCTGAAAGACAGCAGTAAGAAGAAGCCAATGAGTAGCAGTAGAAAGGCTGCAGAAAGAATCAGGAGCCCAGAGGAGGGGGCAAAGGAGGTGAGGGGGTGGGGGCAGAAAGACGAGACGAAAGCAGACGACAGAACATTGCTAGAGAGTAGGAAAGGAGGTGAAAGGAGACAAATTTAGAGAAGAAAATTTTTGGTCGCTACCCGGATTCGAACCCGGGACCTTTGAATGAGAGGCCAACACCTTAACCTCTAGGACACGAGAGCCGTACCATCTCAACAACAACAACGATAACAACAACAATGACAACAATTTCGTCCGTACCATCTCTGTCTAGGGGAGTTTGCAGCCAATGCAGCTACAACAACAACACCACCAACAACAATAACAAGCGACAACAACAACACCACCAACAACAATAAGCAACAACAACAACAGCGACAAGTTTTGTCCATACCGTCTCCGTCTAAGGGTGTCTTGCAGCCAATGCAGGTACTTCTTTTCTTGGTGAACGCAGCCAGCCCCCCAATCTTGGACCTCACTACCGTCTTTGTCCTCGTATGCTCACCACCTGAACACAAACACACAAACAAACAAACAATAGAATGTAAGCTTCTTTTTGTCTTAGTTTTAGTAGAGGTTTTACGGCGCTCGCAACTGAATAAGGTCATACGAGCACCAGAAGATTAGAGGTGTTACAAGCGAGTAACAAACATAAAAAAGTGAGAAGGGGAGATAAGGACGATAGATGTTTGATAGGAAAGAAGGAGCAAACCACACCAGAGCACCCGCCGACCACCCACTCTTTGTCAGCAAGCTGGTCAAATCTGCTCCGTCAAAATGTGCGGTTTTTAGGAGAGAGAGAGAGAGAGAAGACACAATTTCCTTCTTTGAACAATTGTATTAATACAGCGAGTTTCTTTTCTTTCAACATTTAATTTAGTTTTCGTAAGGGTTTTACGGCATTTGCAACACAATAAGGACATATCTATAGTGCTGAAGATTAGAGGTGCTACAAGAGAGTAAGAAACACAAAAAAGAAGGAGGGGAGATAAAGACGATAGATGTTTGATAGGAAAGAAGAAGCAAACCACACCACAGCACCTGCCACGGTCTGCTTACAACATTAAGAATTTGAATTTTGACCAAATATTTCCTGAGCACATACAACCTAAACTAGATTAAGAAACTACAACAAAAAATGTTTCCACATTTTGGGACTAGTACATCGAAACAACCGGCCAACATCTTACATTGGGCATGTTATGAATATATGTGTCACCACGCGGTGGAATCAGGCGCTCAGCAATTTTGGGGCATGTATAGTTATTGGTATCGTCTTAAAGCTTGTTCACTTATCTTGCTTTTGATGAAAAAAAAATACCCATCTATCTTGAGCAGAAGTGAAGATATTTGTGACTGAAAGAGATAAGTTCACTTGGTTTCAGCGGTAAAAATAGCGAGAAAATAGCCGTCAAAGTTTGGTAAATCCAATAGCTAAAGAGTCCTTGAAAATTGAAAAATTGCATATTTTGAGCTTTTCATTAACGTTTTTCAATATAATTCACATGGGAATGAGTCTTTATTCGGACATTAAAAGGCAGACCCCCCCCCCCCCCCCCCAAAAAAAAACACCCCAACTTGATTAAAATTGCGAAACAGGTGGGAAAATACCCGTCTCTCCAATTTCATTATTTTTACAGGCGCCAGATTTCACCACGATGACTCACATATGTCTTGACAATTCCTAATTCTTCTTCAGCATTAGAAAGTCTTTGAGAAGCAATATTAGAAAACAAACAAAAAAGTTTTCCCCAATTCAAAATGGACTACCGTATCATAACCCTAAAAATATAATGTCATTAAATTGTTTTCAGTTTTAGTTTAGTAAGTGGTTTTACGGCGCTCGCAACTGCATAAGGTTACATGAAAGCTTGAAACACAAGTTAGTTTTATTTGCAACGGTTCCCTGTACAGCTGGGCTAGGTTCAGGAGTTCATGAAATTGAACACTTTGCTCTTGCCATTAAAAGGCATTTGGGGGGAAATCTAAATAGATGTTTGACAGGAAAGAAGAAGCAAACCACACCAGAGCCCCCGCCAACCACCCACAGTTAAACAGTTTGTTTTCACGAGTTGGTCGGCAGCTAGACTTACGTAACAACATGGACTCGGCCTTCTTCTCCCCGAGGATGGGCTCGAAGATTCGGAGCAGCGGCTTCGACAGCTGGTTCTCCAGGTAGTACTGAGTGTCGATTGGAACGTTGTTCTCCAGCACGTAGATCGGGTCCTACCATTGCCAGCACAACAATGGGAGACAGAAACATTTTTGAACCAGTAGAACGAATGGCAGATCGGGTCCTACCACCACAACAACAACAAACAAAAACATTTCTGAATCAGTAGAATAAAATGGTGAAATGGTATGGGTTTAACGCCCCTATCAACACCTAGGTTATTTAAGAGGCGGGACCTCCGAGTCTAACGTCCATCTCCGCAAGAGCCGAGCCAAGTGGGAAACTTTCCCAAGGACACAACGTCGGACCGAGCTGAGAATCACTAAGGTGAATGGTAGATCGGGTCCTACCACCACAACAACAACAACTACAGGAAATAAAAACATTTAAAAAAAGTTTTAGTAGAGGTTTTACGGTGCTCGCAACAACTGCATAAGGTCATATGAGCACCAGAAGATTAGAGGTGTTACAAGAGAGTAACAAACACAAAAAAGAAGAAGGGGAAATAAGGACGATAGATGTTTCATAAGAAGAATCAGTAGAATGAATGAAACTGGTCAATAAAGCAGGCGTGCCAACTTCTTTCCAAACCTAATCAAGGACAGCTCTGCCATGAGCTGACAAAATGCCTTTTTTTCTTCAGAGCAGTTTCGAGAAAGGTTTTTTGTCAGCGCAATCATTTAAAAATAAGAGTCATTCCAAAATTTGAATTCTAATTTATCCAAAAACTAGTTGCAGTTTCAATTTGATTTTCGCACACAAGTAGGGTAACTGATCAGGCTTTCGATTTAGCAACTAACAAAACCTCAGACTTGAGATATGCGGCTGTTCCTTTCGCGGCACCATTCCCCCCCACAAATACAAACACACACTACAAACCTCTGACTTGAGATATGCGGCTGTTCTTTTCACGGCACCATTCCCCCCCACAAATACAAACACACTACAAACCTCTGACTTGAGATACGCCGCAGTTCCTTTCGCGGCACCATTCCCCCCCCACAAATACAAACACACACACACACACTAACACACTACAAACCTCTGACTTGAGATACGCCGCTGTTCCTTTCGCGGCAGCGGTGATCACGTAGGGCACACGGTCACCCAGCTTGGGTGCGCTGCCAGGATCTCTCTTCTGCATTCTGAGGAGGAATCATCGAAAATGTTTTGTTATGTTTCCATCTCCTTGTTTTTTACGCTTTAGTCTGAGTTTTGTTTTAGTAGAGGTTTTACGGCGCTCGCAACTGCATAAGGTCATATGAGCGCCAGAAGATTAGAGGTGTTACAAGAGAGTAACAAACATAAAAAAGTGAGAAGGGGAGATAAGGACGATAGATGTTTGATAGGAAAGAAGAAGCAAACCATACCAAAGCTTCCACCAACCACTTACATCTCCTTGTTTACCTTGGCACCAAGTCCTGCCTGCATTTCATAGGGATAAAAACCAACAAACAAAAACAAAAACAAAACCAACAACCCAGTTTGGCCATGTTATCAATGGCACCTCGTCCGCCAGTGTTGAGAACCTATCACACAAAGGAAGGAGGGGGTGGGTGGGGGAGAAGAAAAGATAAGGACAATATCACACAAAGTCATCAGGCTACAAAGGAAGGAGGGGGTGGGTGGGGGAGAAGAAAAGATAAGGACAATAGACCATTGACAGGACTGAGAAAGTTTTAGTTTTGTTTTAGTAAGAGTTTTACGGCACTTGCAACACAATAAGGTCATATAAGTGCAGAAGATTAGAGGTGTTACAAGAGAGTAACAAACACAAAATAACAGATGTTTGATAGGAAAGAAGGAGCAAACCACACCAGAGCACCCGCCAACCACTCACAAGGAAGGATAGGGTGGGTGGGGGATAAGAGAAGAAAAGGACAATAGACGATTAACAGGACAGTAAGAAAGAAGGAGCAGACCACACCAGAGCACCCATCAACCAGCCACCCACGGACAGTAAGAAAGAGAAGGAGCAGACCACACCAGAGCACCCACCCACCAACCACCCACCGGTTGGCCAGCTCCACATGCGCCTGTTTCCCGGCGTACTCCTCGTCGGTCTTGGTCAGTTCTTTTGTGATGACCAACTGGGAGATGTCGATGCGGTTACACAACAGGTCCGAGATTGTCTGCTGGGCGTGCTCGATGGCCCCGTTCGGATTTCTGCACCGGAAGAAAAATACATTTATTGTGAGGCATCGCGGTGAAATCAGGCACTAGTGCTCAAAATAATGAAATCGAAGAAATTGCCATTTTTCTGTCCATTTGACAAATTTTATCAAATTTTTGTTTTTTGACTCAAAACCTTTAAGGTCCATTTAAAAACACATTTCTGTGAGGATTTCACTAAAAAATTATGTCGATTTAAGGCACAAAATGTAAACTTGCAGTTTCTAATTCTAAGGACTCTCAAGCTTTGGATGTCGCCAAACTTTGCAGGCCATTTTGTCTCTAATTTTACCTTTTAAGGCGACCTCCACCTTCTTTAATCGCAAATATCCCGACTTCTATTCATGATAGATGAGTATTTTTTCAACAAAAACAAGACAAATGAACAAGCTGTTCAGTGATACCAATAACTCCACATGTCCAAAAATTGACGAGCGCCCGATTCCACTGCGTCGTGACTCATTTTCAAAATGAAATAAAAATAATAAACTCTGACATACGTCATTTGGAAAAAAGAGGCATGACGGAGTCCGACACTGTGTAGTCTATATGGTCGCTTTGAAGCACAAGCGGGCTATCCCAGATTTCGGGGGTTTCCAGAAATCTTGACCTACACCAAAAATGGATATTGCCCTACCTATAGAAAAAGTTTGGGTTCATTGGTGTGTATATTTGTTTGGTTATAGAGAAAAGTCTCCTTGCCTTTTTAAAGAAACTGAACAAAAGGCCAAAACGTTACCTCAGACACAGAAGCCAACGTACAGTGCGGCTGTGCCGACACACAGATGGCACCCGCTAGGCGAGCTACAGGTCAGACCTACAGAGCCACTCTGGGACCGGCCTAACCCGTAGTGTAAAACTTGCACCTACCATGACTCATTTGTCTATGAGCAGCAGTTTTTTGTTTAGTTTTAGTGGAGGTTTTACAGCGCTCGCAACTGCATAAGGTCATATGAGCGCCAAAAGATTAGAGGTGTTACAAGAGAGTAACAAACAAAAAAGAAAAAGGGGAGATAAGGACGATAGATGTTTGATAGGAAAGAAGAAGCAGTTTGACTCACCTGTCTATGGTCTATGGGCAGCAGTTTGACTCACCTGTCTATGGTCTATGAGCAGCAGTTTGACTCACCTGTCTATGAGCAGCAGTTTGACTCACCTGTCTATGAGCAGCAGTTTGACTCACCTGTCTATGGTCTATGAGCAGCAGTTTGACTCACCTGTCTATGGGCAGCAGTTTGACTCACCTGTCTATGAGCAGCAGTTTGACTCACCTGTCTATGGTCTATGGGCAGCAGTTTGACTCACCTGTCTATGAGCAGCAGTTTGACTCACCTGTCTATGGTCTATGGGCAGCAGTTTGACTCACCTGTCTATGAGCAGCAGTTTGAGGCAGGTGTTGATGAGCTGGGCGACCAGCGGCGAGTTGTCTCTGCGCACCGTCTCAATGCCCTTACAGTCCATCTTGTCGTGCTTGACTGCGTTGGTCCAGTACAGACCCGCGTAGCGCTTCTTGTTGATCAGCAGGTAGGGGAAATACACCTGGTGGACAACATTGAAAGTTTCAGTAAGAGTTTTACGGTAGGAGCGGGCTCGAGACGAGCTGAGTACTGGTTTCTCACGAGAACGGCCCTTCCCGTTTGCTGCCCGACCACTAAACTACTGGCCCGTACCGAGAAGTGATACCGCCCGTTGGCTTGACATAACGAGTAACGAGAGTGAGAGGTGTCGACGAAAAGAGTGGCACAGCCAGCGAGAAATGACACGCAGACAGTGCCACCCATCACCGTGCCGTCCTGTGTCTGAAACTGAGAGGGAGGGGAGAGGGTGGCGAGGCGAATGAGGGACCTCAGTCTTATACTGTAGGCCTATAACCTCCTTGGCCTAGGTCTACCTATCTTCCTTCAACACATGCGCCTGCATGACAGGGCTAGCCTAGTTTAATAATAATAATTGCATTTATATAGCGCATATCCATGCTCAAGAGCATGCTCTATGCGCTTTACAACTATTATTGCCCCAGCAGACCCTCTGAGAACACTCAGAAACATTCTCAGCTTCCGCGGAAGCATACAGTGCAAGCTGCAGATTTCACGCGCTCAAACACTAACAAACTGACAAGATCTTTCACTGTCTATAGCCGGGTACCCATTTCCACCTGGGTGAAGTGAGGAAAATGTGTGCTAAGTGCCTTTCCAAAGGACACAACGTCGGGCCCCTGACGGGATTCGAACCCACGACCTTATGGTTGCGAGTCCGAGAGCCTAACCACTCGGCCACTGACGCGACAAGCGTAGTTTAGAACCCGACAACAGTCGGCCTTTTCGCTCAGCGAGCTACTCGTCCAACGGCGAAAGAAGAGAGACCCCGACCACGGCCGGCCATCACTGAACCGGTCCTGGTGAGAAATATGTCAGCTTCCTGTCAGCTCGTTCGGGAAGAAAAATGTGCTTCCCGCCCGACTCTCTATTTCGGCACTTGCAACACAATAAGGTCATATAAGTGCCAGAGAATAGAAGGGAAACAGGAGAGGAACAAACACAATAAGGTCATATAAGTGCCAGAGAATAGAAGGGAAACAGGAGAGTAACAAACACAATAAGGTCATATAAGTGTCAGAGAATAGAAGTGAAACAGGAGAGGAACAAACACAGAAGGACAGATAAGGATGATAGATGTTTGATAGGAAAGAAGGAACAAACCACACCAGAGCAACCGCCAACCACCCACTGCCTAGTGTTTTTAATCTGGGTTGAGCACTATAAACATGGCATATAGCAATATTAATACTTAGTGTTTACATGGAATTTGTGTGTGTGTGTTTGTGTGTATATATGTGTGTGTGTATGTGTATGTGTGTGTGTATGTACGTGGTGAAACGCCAAACCAATGTGCCACATGATCTGGACAATAAAGATGTATCTTTTCTTATAGGACGAGAGGCGCGTGGCGAGTGACAAGCACACCTTCTCAACTGACGAGCGTACCTTCTCAATTGACGAGTGTACCTTCTCAACTGATAAGTGACGAGCGTACCTTCTCAAGTGACGAGTTTACCTTCTCAACTGACAAGTGACGAGCGTACCTTCTCAATTGACAAGTGACGAGCGTACCTTCTCAACTGACCAGTGACGAGCGTACCTTCTCAACTGACCAGTGACGAGCGTACCTTCTCAACTGACAAGTGACGAGCGTACCTTCTCAACTGACAAGTGACGAGCGTACCTTCTCAACTGACAAGTGACGAGCGTACCTTCT
>NW_004797736.1:521994-523520 GCF_000002075.1 Aplysia californica | reverse complement strand
AATACCCCATCTGGTCACACAGTACAAAATACCCCATCTGGTCACCCAGCCAACAGTACAAAATACCCCATCTGGTCACACAGTACAAAATACCCCATCTGGTCACCCAGCCAAGCAGTACAAAATACCCCATCTGGTCACACAGTACAAAATACCCCATCTGGTCACCCTGTACAAAATACCCCATCTGGTCACACAGTACAAAATAGCCCATCTGGTCACCCAGCCAGGAAAATGACTACACCCGACTTCTCGGGCACAAGGTAGCAAGAACGGACAATTTTCACCGGCGCAAGTGACCGCAAAGTATTAAAAGTGACCATTCGTACACAAGAGAAGTCAAAAAGAGCCCTGACCTTGGCATCGTACTCGTATCCTTTCTCCTTTGTGTAGGTCTCCTCCACGTACTGCTTCGTTATCTCAATCATCATCCGGCCAAACGCCGTCACACTCTGAGGGAAAACATTGGCGGGACATTAAAAAAAGCCTCAACTCCTACTTAGTTTTAGTAAGTGTTTTAGGGCACTTGCAACACAATAAGGTCATATTAGAGCCGAAGATTAGAGGTGTTACAAGACAGCAACAAACACAAAAAAAGGAGGAGGAGAGATAAAGACGACAGAATATTTGATAGGAGAGAAGCAAACCACACCAGAGCACCCGCCAACCACCCACGGCCTCAACCCCTATTCATATATAATAGTTTGAGAGATTAAAATAATGTTACTTACTGTTCGAAAGATTAAGAAAACATTACTGACAAGAAAGTCACAAAAAAATACAAGTCTAGTAAATAATTAAATATACACATGATATACATTTTAAAATGTGTATTTCACATAATTTAAGAGAAGCCGCGTACCACTGATGGAAATGGAATTAAAGAAAAAAATCAGGATTTTATAAAAATCAAATCGAAGTTCTTCAATAGGATTGAAAAAAAGTAAAAGGGCTCCGATTTTTACTTTAAAAAACTTGTCAAGTTTGCAGTGTTGTCCAAATTCTGAAAGGTTTTGTACAAAATGTCCCAAAATGTATCCTACCTGAGATATTTCCAGACAGGGTAGCTTGCCCACTTGTGCCCCGGTAAATCCGTACACAGAGTTTGCGCTGATCTTCAAGGCCAGCTGGCGTCCATCCAGAACTTTCTGCTTGAACGGATCCGTCTCATTTTTCAGATCTGTCTTCGCCCTGGAGAGCAAGGGATATCATCAGTTTTAGTTTTAGTAGAGGTGTTACGGCGCTCGCAACTGCATAAGGTCATATGAGCACCAGAAGATTACAGGTGTTACAAGAGAGTAACAAACATAAAAAAGAAGAAGGGGAGATAAGGACGATAGATGTTTTATAGGAAAGAAGAAGCAAACCACACCAGAGCACCCGCCAACCACCCACGTCGTTCAATTGTGTGAAATAAAAACAAAAACAGGAAACAGTCAAGAGGTAAGATAAAACTTTCTATGATAAAAAATTGAAATATCCTGATTCAACCAAAGGGACCATCATGGCTGCTAACTTTTCAACAA
>NW_004797736.1:518200-521403 GCF_000002075.1 Aplysia californica | reverse complement strand
GTGAGAATGTGTTTGTCCGTGGCCTATACCCTGGTGCAGGGTGAGAAAGTGTTTGTCCGTGGCCTATACCCTGGTGCAGGGTGAGAATGTGTTTGTCCGTGGCCTATACCCTGGTGCAGGGTGAGAATGTGTTTGTCCGTGGCCTATACCCTGGTGCAGGGTGAGAAAGTGTTTGTCCGTGGCCTATACCCTGATGCAGGGTGAGAAAGGCAATGATGATGATTCAAAGCAGACATCAACAGTAATGTAAGTCATAATGGTTGTTGTTGTTGTTATCGATCTAGCAATAGCTGGGCTCTCGCCCTTCTGTCCAATGCCATGTAGTGATAAGTGCAGGTTTGCTGCAGTTGCTGTAATGTTCCATAGAGTGTGTTGTCAAAGTTAGGTCTCGGAGGGAGAAGTGTAGTTAAAGTAATAATGGTAAGGGACACGACTCCCACAGACTTTATGGACTTCATTCTCATTATTATTCGTAAATCCTGTTTTGAAAGTTCCTAGATCTCTTCTGCAGCATCAGTGAGTCAGCAAGTTGTTTTGTTTTAGTAGAGGTTTTACAGCGCTCGCAACTGCATGAGGTCATACGAACACCAAGAAGTGGATGTCAACAGAGAAGTCCTTACAGGGAATCAGACTTACTCTGCTCACCTCGCTAGCCTCAACAGCACAAAGTCTGCTTCGACTATCAAGGCAGCCTGGAAATAGCGGGTTACCAGAGTGTGACAAACATACAGAACAAGTAGAGGAAAAATGACAATAGTAAGGATTAGGAAAGAAAAAGCTGCAGTTCCCTGTTGCAGTTCACACACAGCTATGAGCATGACATTGATGAACCAGCCCATTTACAACTACAATTCTACTGTGCATAAGAACTCTAGATGTTAATGCCCCCCCCCCCCCGGCTTTGGGAATGGCCTAAAGACACTTCAGTCAGTGGAACCACCCTGGGGGATTGTAAGTAGCCTAGACATTCTGGACTTCCATTTTCATTATTATTCGTAAATCCTGTCTTGAAAGTTCCTAGATCCCTTCTACAGTGTCAGTTAGTTGGTGCGGAGCCATTCTGAACAAACTCACTTTTTCCTGGCTGACAAAAGATGCTCCAGAATCTCTGGCAGGAGTCCTTTCCTCATGGAGGCCTTGCAGAAGTAGTTGCCAGACGGCGTCTTGATGTACTGGTCTGGCGTCAGCCTGGCGAGTTGGAATGATGTTTTTTTTTTCCCCCAGTTTTAGTAGAGGTTTTACTGTGCTCGCAATTGCATAAGGTCATATGAGCGCCAGAAGATTAGAGGCGTTACAAGAGAGTAACAAACACAAAAAAGAAGGAGGGGAGATAAAGACGATAGATGGATAGGAAAGAAGCAAACTACACCAGGGCACCCACCAACCACCCACGGGGAAGCATACAGTCAAGCAGACATTTATAGGCGCTAAAACACAAATATACAGACATGACCTTTCGCTGTCTATTGCCGGGTACCCGTTCCCACCAGGGTGAAGTGAGGAAAATTTGTGTAAAGTGTTTTTCCCAAGGACAAAACATTGGGCAGCAGCTCGAACCCGCAACCTCACGATTACCAGTCCGGTAGCCTAACCACTAGACCACCGACACCACAACCTCACGATTACGAGCCCGGTAGCCTAACCACTAGACCACCAACACCACAACCTCACGATTACCAGTCCGGTAGCCTAACCACTACGCCACCACCTCACGATTACGAGTCCGGTAGCCTAACCACTACGCCACCACCTCATGATTACGAGTCCGGTAGCCTAACCACTACTTATTCTGAAGGAGCTTCCACTTACTCTTCTTTCTTAATGGAAAGTCACTTTTTAGCCTTTCCAGCCTCGTAGTGCCAAATAGCACATTGTGTCTTACGACTGATTATGACCGGGCCGGACCCATTTATTAATTTTATTATCATCATCATCATTATTATTCTGAATGAGCTTAATAATAATAATAATAGATAGCATTTGTATAGCATTTTCCCCGCCAGAGAGGGTTTACAGTAATAGAGAGGTGACACTCCATAACACTTACGCGCGGTGATTGCTGCCACGGCGATGCTCAGGGATGCTGTCATATGTCATGAGAAAATGTAGTACCGTCTGTGGTTAGTTCACTGGGTTACTAGGCCTTTAAAGAAAGGAGGCCTGTGAATTCTATCGCATATTTTAGGCAACTCCCCTGCCTCCCTCCGCCATAAATTGTAAGACTTGTTTTTGGCTTAAGTTAACATAGGCACCTACATTCTTATGAACAAATAGACGCAGATACATTTTTCTTCGTTTCTATAGATCTGAAAAAAAAATCACCATAATTAAAAAGAATACATGTAATCAGTTTAGTTTTCAACAAATCTACTCGTTCTCCAGTGTCCCCCTGTCATCTCTCTCCCTCTCTGTCTGTCTGTCTTTTTCTCTCTCCCCCCCTCTCTCCCTCTGTCTACCTGTCTGTCAGTCAGTCAGTCAGTCAGTCTGTCTGTCTGTCTCTCTCTCTTTCTTTCTTTTTCTTTTTCACACCCTCTCGCCCTGTCTATCTGCGTGTCTGTTGGTTTTGTCTGTCTGTCTGTCTCTCTCTTCTTCTCCCCCTTCTCTCGCTCCGTCTATTTATCTGTCTGTCTGACTATCTCTGTCTGTCTGTCTCTCTCTCTTGCTCTGTCTGTCTCTCTCTCTCTCTATGTGTCTCTCTCTTTCTCCCCTCTATAGCTCTATTTATTTTTTCTGTCTGTCAATCTGTTTCTCTGTCTCTGTCTCTCTCACACACAGATATATATATATATCATATTAAATTCTCACTTTCAGATCATGGAAAAGCACATGAAGCAATAATGATAGATCTACCAATTAAAGAGTTTAATAGGATCCCTAACACCTTCCCCCCCCCCCTCCCCCCCCCTCCCCCCCCCAAAAAGTAGTAATCGGACAAAGAAAGTTCCAAAACCGATCGACGGCACTTTGTATTTAGAAAACTTTTAGACATATCTTTCACTAGTAGAATGCAGGCTCAAAAGTTGAAGTGTGTTGAGTTTGTGCATTTAGTGTCAGTCTGGTAGGACCTCAATCATATTGTCATTATTTTGATCTATATTTTTCTATTCATCAAAATAATAATATTCGTTATCCTTTGGAAATGGAAAGAAACTCAGATTTTTATTTTAATAGGTGCAGTTTATAGCTGAACACCATTGACACTT
>NW_004797736.1:512565-517861 GCF_000002075.1 Aplysia californica | reverse complement strand
AACCCGCCGTTCCCCCAGCCCCACCCTTATGACATGATTTTATTGTCTTGCCCGTATGCTGCTGTTATTGTGAATGGCTATGTTGTACTATCGTTGAGGTCAAGCCTAGTGCATTGTTGAATGCATGTGTTCCGTGCTATATACGTTCTTATACTTATACTATCTCTGACCGTCTAGGTTCCGTGCAATTGACCGATTGGCTGCGCTGTGTGTTTTAAAGATCGTATATTTGGGCGGCAATCTTAAGATTTAATCTTAATTTTAATTTTATAGTTTTTTTCAGTTCAAATATACACATAACAAATTCAAAGACCGCATAGAAAGACCAAATTACACCTAGCAAATCCAAATATACAAATGACGTCATAAAAAGTCCTAATACAACAATAGCATGTTCAAATGTAAACATAGAAATCTCAAATTCAAATGCCACATAGCAAGTTCGAATGTATGCTTGAATTAGAGTAAAAGGAGGCTAAGTGGGTGGTTAGCGGGTGCTCTGAGGTGCTTTGCATCTTCTTTACTATCTAATATCTATCATCCTGATCTCTCCTCCTTTTTGTGTCTGTTACTCTCTTGTAACACCTCTAATCTTCGGCACTTATATGACCTTATAGTGTTGCAAGTGCCGTAAAACTCTTACTAAAACTAAAAAGGAGGCTAAAAGTATAAGAAGTGTATCAAGGTAAGAATAAAAAGGGTTTGGGTTTTTATGGCCTCGAAAAAGTTAGACGTAAGCCGTGTGGTGCCACAAGAGAGAAATCACGTGAAACGAAACTAATAGTTAAATTATGTTAAAAACGGAAAATAAACCCACATGTTAAAACCAAAACGAATGGTATGATACTAATCAACAAACTGTTGGTATATTATAGAACTAACTGATTGAAATCTGAAGCCAATTTTACTTTTATTTACTTATTGTTGCACTAGAAAACGCTATAGGCTTGCACTGATCTGAAGGCTGCTACCATTTTCACTATAGTCACAGCTTGTGATTTTGCTCCATCATCTGGGCAATTGTGACCTTCCTTTGTTGAAGAGTCAGCTGAGTGAGCATTTGGTCTTTTGCTTAAACCGAGTCACGGTTGCAAATCGTATTTCCAAATTCACAAGCGTTCTAGTAGATGTTAAGAAAAGGTGTGTAGGGGTAGATATTTCTTCCCCAATCTATAGATGAGTTGCCATTTAAAGCCTGCCTTTGTGCACTAGCGTTGTTACATACAAAGCATACTTCCTTGTGGGGGTTGTTGGAACAGTTTCTTAGAGGGATGGGTTGAAACGAAAGATGCCATTCCCTCTACTTGAAAGTCGTGAAAGACCAGGCAACCCTCGTCACTGACAGCAAATTAGGCCCCTATGGCATCGTGCGGTTCGGTCTCATTCGAACCTGCATTACTCGAAAAAAACATTGACCATTCCGTGCTCTTCATCGGTTTCTCTTCGTCAACAGCTTGCTACCAGCCTCCTCAATAAAGGCAAATTTCATACCGTTAAATGTTCTGCATCAGCCGAACAGTATATTGATGTCAAGTTGCTTCAATCCTATCTGAATTTTTTTCCGCGGGAGTATCCTCGGGATCTTTTTAATGGTGATCAATTCACCTTAAAATTAAACTGCTTATGATTGTTGTCAACTCAGTTTGAGCACATTAAAATGCTTTTCACGCTGAATAATCTTTGTGGAGGATATTTGCTTTTGCGATGTAGCATTTGAACTTGCTATTGTGTTGTTACATTTGGATTTGCTATTTGTACATTTGAACTTGTTACGCACAATCGTGCACTAAAATTTCCTATTGAATATTTGAACTTTCTATGTGGCGTGAAACTTTGTATGTGGCATTTGAACTTGCGATGTGGCATTTGTATTTCCTATGTGTACAACTGATCTGAAAAAGACTATAGAGTCTAGATCTATACGATCGTTAAAAGTGGGTTCGCAATCTTAAGATTGCCGCGCAGTTAAATACAACGTACAGTTAAAACAACCTGGCGCCGATCGCTAAATTGTGCGAAACACATGTACGTTGTACGTGTTCACCGAGTTTAAATTTGCTTAAATGGTGGATCGCACGCAGACTACGACGTTTTCAACTCCTAAATAACTTTATTGCTTTGAAAGGCCCTTTCATTAAACCCCTTTCATGCACACGTGCATAGTGTATTAGGCGATGCTTTAGATTCTATAGGTGTTTTACGTCCTGTTAAAGACGGTCCTTAAAACTTTACGTTTCCATTTCATCCAGATCTAGGTAGGCCTATGAATAAATCCTGCCTGGAGCGACGTGTAGGCCCTACCGTAGTTTTGTTAGGCCCTAATGCTTTTTCCGAGGAAAATAATTTTGGCTCACGAGTGCTGGGGAAATCATGTTGTAGCGAAATACGACACATCTCTGGCCCATCCTACGGGGTTAACGGAATCGCGATCTTTTCGGGCTGTGGTGATGCTTGGCTAGGTTGAAGCGCCGAATAAATCGGAAATTCCCAGGATGACGTTTCCGTGAATGGAAAATCCTATATATAGCGCAGTCGCTTGCCACACTAGCCACACGCTGTTTTCTCCGGACAGTCAGCACCATCATATTGATCAGCACCTCGCCTACCGACCAAAGCAGCTGCACGCTCGCTCTACAGATTCTTAATCTTGAAAACTTATTTCTTCTGATCCAGAACCTTTCAAGGTGAGATTTTTGTTTTTGTTTTTTGTAAAATTAGTGGTTTTGCGGATGCTTTTTGGTTCGTTATTTTTATTACCGGTATCTTTTTGACGTTTTCAATATAGTGCGATCAAAAACTCGTGGGGCAACCACAGAATCTTAGATCAAGACAGGCATGCGCATTCGTTGACAGAACCGGCGAGTGAAGCGCGCTGTCGCGTGCTGAGCTACCAGCCACATTTGGACACCGGCCACGCGCTGTTCATGCAGTGCTAGACGCCTGCCACCATTTTTCGTTGAAGGTGTTGTAGGCCCTACTTAATATTTGCGACTGCGAGTGTGTTAAATCATCAAATTACGGTCGTCTGGATTTCGTATACATTATGAGCAGACGAAGTCATACTTTATCACAATGTTTAATAACTGTGTTTAGCGGTTTTACCACAGAAATGCTCGAGGCCGAATTTTTTTGTGAAGCACCGTGTTTGTTTGTATTGTGTGCAGTGGCGGTGGGTAGTGAAAGGTTCACGGGCCTGCGCAAGCCTCAAGTCCCGTCCGCAGCAACAGGCCCCACAATGCACACAGTACTGATTTGCGCTAGGCCTAGAGATTTGCCCCAGGACAAGCTCGAAACCTGACCTGCTGACTTGTACTGTCTCGATACACCGAGCGAGCGGCACGCCGCGGTACAGCTCGATGGCGTAGGACAGCTCGATGGCGACAAGACACCTCGATGACTTGTGTTCAAACAGCAAGCACTGCTCGCTGTGTGAACTTTGAACCGTGGAGGAAGGGAGAGGCTGGGCTTGTTTTGGTGCAAGGCGTAGAGAGCTGAAGTCATTTTTAACTTCCCGCCGTTGATCAGCTAAGCGAATGGATAAGTGAGAGGGAGCGTGGTATTGTAGTAACAGAGACCTAGGTTTCTGGTAGTAATAAGAATAAGTTGACTTAGATTACCCTAAAATGAAAAACTCCAGGGGTCGTTGTGATTGGCTTTTGTATCGTATGTATGTAACCTATTTTGTAGATGTGTTACACTCACAGTGACATAATACAGAACATTTAGGAGACGGGCTAGGCCTACTTCAACCCAATGTCAGGGCCAACCTGGGCTGAGAGGGAACAGCGCCCCAGCAGAAAGACGGAGGTTCTCAGTAAAAATTTCTTCCCATACGGGAATCGAACTGAGGTCTTTTGCGTGCGACGATGAAGCGCTTGGCTCGTGCACATTAAAAATAAACAGGCCATAACATCATAAGAATAGCCGATCCAATATTAATTTTTAAGTGCATTGAATAGAGCTTTTTGTTTTTTACAACCGAACTATGAAAAAAACCCCGAACCGATCTTGCACTTTTGGTGCAAACCTCTCAACGCAAATAACCAGAGAATCTTCTGTAATATGTACTGAGCCCACTGCCACGAGAGTTCGCGACGTCACGACAAAGTACAGCAGGACTGTCCGCGAGTCACAACTCACCGGAAGTTCCCTCCGGTAGCAAGCGGGAGGCAAATCAAATCACAAGTCTGCTCGCAAGCCTCTAGCGCAAGACGTCCGCTGCTTTGCAAGCCCTCGATTAACCGAGCAGAATCCAGCCCTAACTTTTGGTCTTCGTAGCTTCGCGCGGTATAAAAATAAGAGTCAAGTGTAGCTCCTTTCGGAAAGATTAAAGAATACCGGACCACTCGTACATGTATTATTGCGAGAGAATGGGGGGCTGTGAAAGGGATTGGGGGGTTGGGGGGGGGGTGTGTCTAAGCTAGGCCTACCAGTGTAAGAGAGATTAAAAACTGGGGAAAATCATGAATTCCTAAGGTTGATGAGACATAGGCAAAAGTTGTCCTAATCTGCTGGTCCGGTAGGCCTATTCTTCAATCGTCCTCCTTTTTTTTGTTTCTTCGCTCTGTTTCCAGCCCAGATCGAGCATATTTTATGAATAGGTTAGGCTAATTCATTGTGCTGGTATTTATTCAATGTGTTTTTCAAGAAAAGTAAAGATCTAGGCTCAGAAACAAAAATCTGCACAGTAATACAGAATAATAAGTTGCAGATCAAAGTCGAAGCGTTGAAATTAAGTAAAAAGAGGAAAGCATCTAAATTACTAAGATTGAGAATGTGAACAAGTCTAGATCTAGAAGTCTAGATCTAAGTCTAGTGCTTTGTATATGTCTACTGGTGTGTTGTGCGGTGCAGCTAACATTTTTGTAAGTGCTTGTTTGATGGGTTGTGTGTACGCGCGTGAGAAGAAGATATGCTCTTCTGTTTCTTGAATATTTTTCTTACATGTTCTGCAGGGTATCATTTTGTTGATCCGTTTACTATGTCCTTGGGGGCTCTCGTGGCCTAGAGTGCATTTAATAAGGAGGTTTTTAAATGATTCCGAAAAGTCGATAGGAGCATAATTATCTTCTTCCCCTGGGTATTTGTTCGTATAAAGCTGTTGCTTTTTGGAGGACGAGAGCCTTGTTTGTGGTTTTTGTGTTGTGAGTGGTCTTGTTTAGTTCACCGTGTTGTCTCAGTGTGGCTAGTGCGTTTTTGTGAAATGTTGGTAGCCTAGACTTTAACTTTAACTTTTTTCTTCCGCTTGTACCCTGGGGTGTCGCGGGGAGACACAGGTGTCTGTCTGCAGCAAGTC
>NW_004797736.1:500291-510304 GCF_000002075.1 Aplysia californica | reverse complement strand
CCCCCCCCCCCAACCATTTTCAAGTAACAGTTGGTAGTCAATTTCTTTCTATACGACAGGTAGAAAATGCCCCTAACCCGGACTGCCTAATTATGTTAGTTTTGTTTAATTCAAAAAGGGGTTTTAATGTTGTAAAAGTAAAAAAAAAAGAAGGTAAGTGTCTGGTACACTTACAGTCAGTTTTCAGCTGCGATAAACGCAGTTGCACTTTGCCTGGCTAAAGATAAAACAACATTGTGCATGCAAAAGAAGTCACAAATGCTAGAACAAAATAAAACAAGCATACTTGTGAAACTTTCTCCCATCCCTTGTCTTCTGTTTATTTGAGCAGCCCCAAGCCACACAAAAATGTTCTGACGGCTCTCCATGTCTAACTCGAACCTTTTCCATTCCGAACCACAAGTGAAAACTGAAAGACGTGTACGCTGATCACGCATGTATGACGAGTAACTGAGTTACGTAAACAGTCATCAGCACTAGTACTAGCCGCGCTAGCGAGTACAGGTACAGCCGGTGTCCAAAATGGCGCAGACGTAATACCAAAGATTCTCTACAAGAATCTTTGGTAATACGCCCACGTGCTCAGTCAGCGAGTGCGCTTGCCCGTCTAGATCTAAGATGTTTGTGGGCGCAACGTATCCTAAAATATCGTGAATGGATGTCATCCACACTTTGCCCAGCAGTTTGTATCAATTTGTCTAAATTTAACCAATTTTTTCGACAACAATCAAGGCTAGATTAAAAACTTTCCTTCAGAAATTTATATATAAAATACAAAAAATCTCCGATCTTGGAGGTCCCGTGTGCAAGTTGCGCACGTTAAAGATCCCTTGGTGGTCTAAAATCGATAAGAGTAGGTTTCGGCCGCCACCCGCGCAAAATCCAAAATTTCCTACCAATTGAAGATGTTTGGTGTCTCCCGCGCGCTCATATGACCTTATGCAGTTGCGAGACGCCTTAAAACACTTACCTAAATTTTTAAAAAAAATTTAAACCAACCCTATTTCTATCTTTTGGGTCCAATAGACCCCAAGGCCATGTTATTTTGCTCTAAAATCGCCAATTTTTGACCTACGAATCTGAAATTTCTTGACTTTTCCTGATTTTACCCCCTGCCTAACCACCCCAAATTTTGTTTCTCTCACGTGCATGGTTTACTCACCCCGAAATGTCTCCCCTGAATTTTGAGATTTACATCTTTGGGGTTCATTTGGACCCTCTAATAAATAGAGTGAAAATAATATGGTGAAACCACCCATTTCTTTCTTTGGGGTCCATTTGGCGCTTTTGGGGTTTTGATGTTGTAAAAACTTATTCCTACTATGACAACTTGCTCTTTTTATCCATACAACATGAATTCTAGAAATCAAATGAATCTTCAAATTAGAATATCAAGAAAATACATATCAATATCAAACAGTGACACTATTAACAAAAAGGTAAGAGTGCTTTACACCATTTACTCCAACAGGTATGCTCTAATCTATGATGACTAGAAGTTTCAGATGAAGTCTAAAAAGGAGCATAATGCATTGAGTAAATGAAGTTAGCATGACTGAATGGCTCACTACTCCTTTGAATGGACTTGAAACGAAGAAGAAAAAAAATCACATGGTCTGCTGAGGAAGATAATTACGTACTGTGAAACACTTTCTCAGAGACATAAGTGACAGGGAGCTATAAAAGTACATGTAACGTCTTTATGATTTATATTTGTATTGTTGGTAATAATTAACATGGTTGCAATTTTGTAAGACATAAATGCATATAAAAATAAAATATTAAAATGTATTACATGTATATATAGATTATAGCTCTATACCGTATTATAACTTTTCAGTGCTCGTTGCAAACAAATATCACACACACACGCACACGAAGCAGACAAAACCAATTCTGTTGCACTGTAGAGAGGGGGAGGGTGGGCTGTTTCTTTAAAACCAGCGTTGAAAAAAGTGACGGGTAGTTTGAAAAAAGCACATTAAAATCTCGGAGACTTTTACAGACTACAGCCAAACCCCGTTACACCGCCTACCTTGGGATGAGGATGGACTTGGCGGTACAGCGGGGCTGATGGTACAACGAGGTTTTCATGTCTTCTGTTAGATAAATGTAGCACCGAATGCCCAACGTCAGGAGAACTTGTGTACCAATCACTGGATGGATTTATGAGTTATCTCCGTTCGAGCTGTCACTTAGACTTAACCGTGAGCCCTCACAAAACAAAAACCAGAAAGTCAGCCTGTAAGGTATTGGGCTAATATCTGTCGGCGCCAGATTTTTTACGGCGGGGGGCATAGATGGCTAGGTTCCTTTAAAGTTTCTCAAGGCGACTTAAAAATAATATCATTTTCGTAATCAGCTTATCGAATTTAGTCGGATTCTCGCGAGGAACAAAATTTTATTCTGAATTACAAAGTTATATTTTGTACTCTTCTGCACAACATCAATGTCGATCTATCCATATTGCTTGCAATCTGCAAGGCAAGGTTTGGGGAGGTGGGATGGGCGGGGACGGAGCAAATTGGTGAAAAGAGTGCGATCTAGTCCTAGTTTTAGCTCGTTGAGACTTATTGTGTATGAAAATGAAAGATTATCAAGCAGCCACCGAGTGGATAGTGGATGTGCCGTGCGCCGCCTACTGCGTAGGCCTACTTCTGGCGGCCAGTTCACTGGTGATACAAAGGGGTCAAATTACAGTTGTAGGACCGTACAACAACTGAGGCAGTTGACGGATGGCTGTGTAAAGGCGCAAAGACTAGATCTATGTTTATATTATAGGTGACGCTTTTCGTACAATGGCTAAACCTGGCAGTAAGCAGGGCTGGCGGTACAACGAGGTTTGATAGTACATAATATTATACTCTCGTTGAGTTTTAAAGGACTCGGTGATACTCACACAGCCCTATTGCAGACAGATTTGAGAAAATACATCCTTTGTTACTTGATAGATCTATTATTATATTATCCGAATAATCATGTGACATATGACTCGTGGTTAGACTGTTGGGCTAGCAACCTTGAGGTCGTGGGTTCGAATCCCGTCAGCAACTCGGTATTACACTTTTGGGAAAGGCACTTAACACGAATTTTCCTCACTTTTTCCAGACGGGTGGTGGGTACCCGCCTATAGATAGCGAAAGATATTGTAAGTTAAATTTAGTTTGTTAGTACATTTGAGTGTTTTTCGATTGTTTGCACTGTATGCTTCCCGGGAAGCCAAGAATGTTTTTGAGTGTCCTTGGATCTGCTAAGGTAATAATGTAATTTGTAAAACACACAGAGTTTTCTATCGAGAGCGAATATAGGTCTAATATGCGCTATACAAATACTGGTTTATTATAATAAAGGCTGTTAAACTTAGATTTAAATAATCGAAACAAGAGGGAAAAGGCCAAAGGTTGCTAAAAAACAAAAACTCTGTTACTTTTTGATACCATGGCTAAACCCTCCTTTTGACTTAACGTGAGGGGGCTCTCGTGGCCTAGAGCTTAAAGTGTTTGCCTCTCATTCAATTGGTCCCGAGTTCGAATCTGGATAGCGATGGAGATTTTTCTTCTCTAATTTGTCTCCTTTCACCTCCTTTCCTGCTCCCAAGCAATATTCTGTCGTCTGCTTTCGTCTTCACTCTCTGCCCCCACCCCCTCACCTCATTTGTCCCATCCTCTTGGCTCCAGACTCTTTCTGTAACCTTTCTACTGCTTCTCCTTGGCTCCTTCTTACTGCTGTCTTTCAGCCACACCCCTGATCTTATGGTAGGTAAGATGTACACCTAGCCTACTCGGAAAAGGGCGAAAAATCTCGGAGCTCCCGGGTGCAAATTGCAAACGTTAAAGATCCCTTGGTGGTCCAAAATCGATAAGAGTAGGCTTCGGCCGCCACTCTGGCAAAATTCAAAATTTCCTACCAACTGGAAATGTTTGGTGTGTCCCGCCCGCATACCAAAACAAACTAAACGTGAGTAATTTTAAATCATTTAAATGTCAACGTATTATTAGCGGACATCGAATACGCTTAAAGAAAAACACGGTGGAGGGGCTTGGTAGAGACACTGTCTAACACGTTCACCCTTTTAGATAACCCCTTTCTCCTTGACAACGGGTGGTCGTCTTTGAGGGGTTCGACTGAATTGTCGACCCTGATCTAACGACCACCTGCCCAAAGCAATCATCTGTACAAACAAGCATCTCCCCCTCCTTCAATTGCATTTTGTTTCGTTTTTTTTTTATACTGCAAGAGAAATATACTTGATAAATATAATACATCATGTACTCATAATAATGATCCTATACGGTCGAAATCGTCCAACTCGACCACCCATTGTGAGGAGAAAAGTCTTTGCCTTAGACAGGTGAATTTCTTGGACAGTAGCATTATAAAAAACGCAACAGGGAATTGGAATGTGGTCACATGTGCAGGAAGCTGTTATATCAGATTTGACTCCACGTTTGTACACACACACACACACACACACACACACACACACACACACAAACACACACACAAATACACATGCACATTCTCTTTCTGTCTCTTTCACACACACACACACACACACACACACACACACACACACACACACACACACTCACTCACTCACAAAACATATATATATATACACAAAGCTATATATGAAAACGTAGAACAACGTGCGCTATTACACCTCTATCCGCCACACCAACTGTCTTAGCTGTTACATGTACTACTTACTGCTTACTGATCCTATAATTCAAGAGGATCGAAGGGGCGCTGTGTGACAGTGAGCCTCGTCGGGTGCCTCCACTTTTCACGGTTTTTAGTTGCACAGTCCCTATTAAACTAATGTAAATGTGCCCATGTGCGCCCCCCCCCCCCCCCCCGATATCGCCAGCGAGTTGCAAGGACAAGAGTTCGACAGTTCGAGACTTTTATGTCATTGTGCTGGTGAGGAGTGGGTGGGTTTTTTTTCTTTCTTTTTTTTTTTGATCACTAGCTTTATTCGTACACTATAATGCTTCGTTTATTTTCCATCTCTACTCTTCTCTCTATGTTCACCAGGAAACTCCTATGATGGCCTTCCAGACAAAACCGACTTTCGACTTGCTTCTGTTGGGCAAGACTGGCCATGGCAAATCCGCAACTGGCAACTCTATCTTGGGGCGGAAAGAGTTTGTAGCCTCCTCCTCCACGTCTTCGGTGACTTTTAACGTCAGAGCGGCTTGGGCAGAGCGTGAAAGTTGCTTCATTAAAGTCATCGACGGTCCAGGGATTGGGGAAACCCGACTGAACGTGGAAAAGGCTGTGAAGAAATCGATCACGGACATGGCCAAAGCGATGACCATGTGCACTGAAGGCTTCCACGCTATGATAATTGTTTACAGGTTCGGCATTCGGTTCACAAAAGAAGAACAGGACAGTTTAAACTTCCTCAAAGGCATGCTGGGTCATGACGTGTTTCGGAAGTACGGCGTGTGTGTGATGACCTGTGGCGACAACTTTCTAGACTCGATGGAGGAAGATGGAACCCCAGACATGACGCCTCTTGAATGGTGCAAAAAGCAAGACAACGACTTTGCCAATTTCATCCAAGAATGCGGCGGGCGGGTTGTGTTGTTCAACAACCGATCGAGAGATCCGAACACAAAGTGGGAACAGGTGGAACAGTTAGTTAATGTTGTGAACGCGCTCCCTAACAACGGCGTTCGCTACACCAACGCCCAGTTTGTCCAAATGGACGGCGAGCGCAAAAAGTTGATTTTGAAATCAAAGCTACCTCAGATGGAAGAAAAAATTAAGAAGCAATGCAACCTTCTGACACAATCCTTAGAAGAAATCAAAATCGACCAGGTGGATGCTCCACTACAGGTGGCGGATCTAAAGATGAAAGCAAATCAGCTGATAGAGGAAATCTATCTGGCGGATCAGGGAACCGGTGTTCTCCAACCTCTCAAGGCAATCGTAGAGTCCTTTTTGTACATTACAGACAAGTTTGACCAGGCGCAGCGCGAAAAAGACCAAAAGAAATATGCAGACCAACTAAAGAAAATGAAAGAGGAATTGGCAGAGAGCAAAAGGAAGTTTGATGAAGTTCAGGATGAATTGCAGAAAAAGGCAGAAAAGGGAGGGTTTTTTGACTCTTTGGTCAAATTTGGAGAAGGCGTTTTAGCTCCTTTAGAATATCTGGGGAGAAAAGCTGTTGAAGGTGTGACGTATGTTGGGGGAAAAGTAGTCGATGGTGTGGTGTATGTTGGGGAAAAAATAATGGAAGGTGCGGAGTATGTTGGGGAAAAAGTAATGGAAGGTGCAGGGGTTGTTGGGGAAAAAGTGACCGAAGCCACGGTGAACAAACTTATTAAGTGATTGAAACAACAACAACAATAATGAAAGAAAGGCTGCTTATACAGCAAACTTAGTAACAGGCGTGGCTATATAAAACATTTATGAAAGTCGATATGTTGAACTGCAAATCATTGATAACACAATCTTTACCCAAGACCCCCCCCCCCCTTTAAAAAGACCCCCCCCCAAACAAACAAACAAACAAAAAATAAATAAATAAAAAATAAACAAAACAGCTACAACAACAAAAAACAACCCAACTTACATTCAGTCATTCATTCATCTCCTTACGTCTTCTGTCCTAAAAGAAGTAGGCCTTCTGGGACTTCAATAACCAGGCACTTCGTGTACTTCGCCAATCACCTCGGCCCTTCTCTCTCTCTCTCTCTCTCTCTCTCTCTCTCTCTCTCTCTCTCTCTCTCTCTCTCTCTCTCTCTCTCTCTCTCTCTCTCTCTCTCCCCTCCCCCCCTCTCTCTCTCTCTCTATCTCTCTCTCTCTCTCCACTAATTTCGTAAATTCACATAATGCACTGTAAAGTTGTCAGTTTCTTTTTAATCAAAAATGTTACAGGTACAGTATAAAGATTTCAAAGATTTGTTGATTTTCTTTTTTTGTATGGAAATACACATATATAGATAGGTCTATTGTTAGTGCTTGTTACATAATGATGATGATGATGATGATGATGATGATGATGATGATGATGATGATGATGATGATAATGTTGGTGATGGTGATGATGATGCTATTGTATTTGCTAGCTAGCTATAGAGTTTTGTTTTACACGTGTGATCTGTATACAACTTGATTTTAAAATACATTAAAACTCAATTTCAGAGTGATGAACAATATTTAGACGTGTTGTGCTTGTTACACTTTGTTGTTTTTATGTTACACTAGAAACCGAACAAATAAGAGATGAATTAAAGGACTATGTCCCCGTGAAGTGTATTCCTGAAATTGAAATTGTCCTTCTTGGGAACGGAAACCATTTATTTGATTGATTGCCTGTTCTCATGAATTTCTGGAACAATTTTTTTATTGAGTCTTTAATGGCGTACAGAACAAAGAAATCAAGGTCACATGGTCAACCACAATGGTTTACCATTCATCAAAAAACCTATAATTACTAGTACAAGACATCACTCGGCTTTTCTGTAGGAACAAACAGAACAGAGCGACCTTTGATTACTTTGAACCTGCGTAGAGTCTTTTTGTGGTGGTCCAAAGGACCAGTCGTGCTTCGTGATCGATTGAAAATTTCTGATGACCCCCATCGACACAAGTTAGATCATTCATGAGTCATGTTGCTTCGAATTGCCTGTCAAGACTTAGTATGAACTGAATGAAATACAGTATACCAATAGAAAGACGGTGTATATAAATAAATCTATGTAATAAACATTATTTTCAGAACATATTTAGGTCCCACTAGCCTAGGGGTTGCAATTCGTGCATTAAAAAAATAAATAAAAATAAACTTGGCACCTTCAATAGTAATCCACTAGTCCCATTCATGTACCCCCAAAAAACAACAACAACAAAACAACAACAACAACAACAAAAACAAAAAACCCAAACAAACAACAACAACAACAACAAAAAACAACCAACAAGCCCAAAGCAGAACAAAACAAAACAAAAACTGGTCTAGTTGAACAAATCCGCAACAGTCTGGCTGAGTATGAGGAACAATTAGACTATCGTACTATTACATTTGTAGTAAGAACAACCAACCGCCCTCCCGCGCCCCCTTTTTTATGCACGGACACATTTCTGAAATCCTCTAAGTTATATCTAAATCCTCGTATTTCTATTCTTTAAATACCGTACACGTAAAATATCATCATTATTATTTTCCTTTGATTCGACACCCCCCGGTTTAAAAAAATGTTAAGAAACAATAAATAAAGTAAATATAAGTAAAACCAAAAAATAAAGAAAAGAACTGAAAAGGTAGAAAAAAGAAAATGTAGAAAGAAAGAAAACGAAAAGACGTGATGTACTCTCCGATAATGAAAAAGATTTGAATTGGTGCAGCTTAGATAACACCCCCCCCCCTTCCTCCCGGCCGCCAGAGGGCTCTCGTGGCCTAGAGGTGAAGGTGTTTGCCTCTCATACAAAGGCACCGGGTTCGAATCCGGGTAGAAACGGAAAAATCTTATTTTCTGAAATTGTCTACTTTCACCACCTTTCCTATCTGCTCTCTACTCTAACAATTTTCTGTCGTCTGCTTCCGTCATCACTTTCTGCCCCCATTCCCTCACATCCTTTTCCCCCTCCTCTGGGCTCCTGACTCTTTCTGCAGCCTTTCTACTGTTACTCCTTGGCTCCTTCTTACTGCTGCCTTTCAGCCACACCCCTGATCTTCTGGTAGGAAAGATCTACACCTAGCCTTCTCGGACAAGGGGCGAAAAATTTCGAAGGTCCCGTGTGCAAGCTGCGCACGTTAAAGATCCCTTGGTGGTCCAAAATCGTTAAGAGTAGGCATCGTCCGCTATCCGAGCAAAATTCAAAATTTCCAACCTACTGAAAATGTTGTGTCCCGCGCGCTCATATTTTTATGACATTATGCAGTATGCAGTTGCGAGCGCCGTAAAACACTTACCATACCCAGGCCGCCGCCCGTTCCAGTTTGTACAAGCTTCAAGTGGCACCATAAACCATGTACTTGTGGGGAGCACGTCTGACATGCAGTGACGACTGTGCGTTGCTGTATGCTAGATGTCTATAAATTTCGACTGTAATGAGTGGCCGGTGTTGTGTTGTGTGTTGAGGCGCTATCTCGTGACGCAAACACAGAAGGCATGAGGCACCATTGCCGGGATCGAAACTTCGAATGTGTAGTAGATCTAGATCTATAATAACAAACTCCCTCCTCATATGATCTCATCCAGATTTATGTTCCATCTAGATCAGTCAGATCAGGCGATCAGTATCTTTTAAGAGTTCCCAGAAAATGGGATTGTTCACAGCACTTCCCGCTTCTTGAACACATTTTGTAAAAAAGTATACTAATATATGGCCTACGTCACAGCTCCACAGCTGACCAATGACACATTTTAGAGGCAAAACTTGTTACAAGAAATTTATTTCACAGTGAACATATTTTTTTGCACTAAAGGTTATCAAAACATGGGTTCAATAAGCATAAAGTTGCGATTAGAAAACAATGACAGACTTGCTTTTAAAGGCGATATTGCTCGAGCTGTTGACTTTTTAAAAGCTGTAGAAACCATAGACTTGTATTTTTTAAAAATTAGATCTAGTATTTATTAAGGATTTTTTTTAGAATACAGTGTACAGGTGTTTGAAAAAAACATTCGTCAGTTAAGACAAATTGATATAAGTCACTGTGCAAACGTTGGAGAATCTACGTTCAATACTGATTCCGTCCATGATTTTTTCAGGCTCTGGACAGAATTATTTTCCCCTGTTCAGTTTTAGACCTGGGGTGCATCTATTTAATGCAGAATTTTGGAAAGGAAAGAAAGATTTGAAACTGGTCTAAAATTTTTAAAACCATTTTCATCAAGTCCAGATTTTTTCAAAAGGGGTCTAATATGTGCTGCCTTAAAGCAATTTGGTACTGTGCTTGTGAGGAGAGAATCATTTACAATTTGGGTGATATGTGGAAGAAGTTCATGCAAACATTTTTTTTAAAGGCTGGTGGGCATGGGGTCTAAGGCGCAACT
>NW_004797736.1:498927-500023 GCF_000002075.1 Aplysia californica | reverse complement strand
TTCACTAGAGACATCAAAAAGTTCCTTACAAGTTTTAACATTTTCAAATTTTGACAAAAAGAAAGTACGCTTGGCTTTGGTAATCATTTTACTAACAGAATTCTTTATTGTAATAAATATTCCCTTGTGCACTTCAAGTCGTGTTTTTCTCCATTTTGTTTCCCCTTGCCTTTTTTCTTTTTTGCAGCCTTTATTTCTAAATTAAACCACCTACCAACAGGTCGATGAGATAATTTTCGTTTTTTAACTGGAGCATGATCATCTAAAATATTCCTCATGATGGTCTTGAGGGTTTCTATATTAAAAGGGGAACTAGATCTAATAGCAAGAGCATCACGAATGTCACATTGAAACTGGTGTAAATTTATATCGTTCAGATTTCGGGAATTAACTGTTTTTATTTCTTTCCTTGGTCTTTTGATGTTCAAGTCAACAATAAGAAGATAATGATCGGAAATTTCTTTGTCCAGAACGTTTATGCCAATCACACAGTTCTTTTCAATAGGAGAGATAACCCAGTCTAGGATGTGCTGACTTTTATGTGTTGGTACTTGTACGAGTTGTTTTAAATCATTTTCTGTCAGCAGGTTGCTGATATTTTTAGTGACAGGGTAATCATTAAGACTGAAGGTCTTTGGCTGAAACGGACTGCTGGTTCACATGCTTGGGCTGTAGCTGCATCCACGCATTACTTGTCGTGGAGACTAGGTCTAGATTAACATAATTTGCACACCCTCGCAGCTCCAGACCAAGGTGTAGACAGGGAAGGGATTCTCGTTTTTCACACTACTATTACTTCTCCATATAAAAATAGATAAAATAGTCTGAGGGACCTCATGCTTGGCCAAGCCAGGCCCACTTTCTCTTCAACCCACTCGACGCGACATGCTTTTGCAAAACATTTTAGGTAGGGCCTACACACATGAGATGCCGAATGGGTTAATCGTTATGTGCTTTTCGACTGATACAATCAGAACAGCTCCTCTAACGTGGCCAAAACACACGCGCGCACACACACATACACACACAAAACAAACACACCCCTCCCACCCCCACCCCCCTCACACACAAACTTTCGCTCTCTCTCTCTCTCTCT
>NW_004797736.1:494043-496769 GCF_000002075.1 Aplysia californica | reverse complement strand
GGGGGGTTGGGAGTGCGCGGTTCTGATAGCTTCCACAGGGACGCTCTGGGTCAGTAATGCCACCCTCATAAAAGCATGGAGTCTGCGGTTGTTGTCAACATGGGTACTGGTGGACAGAGAGCACAGTGACTGGCTGTAATCTACCCAGCGACCACATTTACGGCATGTTTATCTTAAGATATCGAAGGTTTTTGGTTTGCTCGAATTTATTCAGACTCCTCAACGTGCATCCCCCGGGGCGGTGCTACAGACTGAAGTGTATTTCGACCATTCCAAACGTGGGGCATAACATGTTCTTATACTCATTAGAATTGTAAATGGGCTGAATCGTCAATGGCATGCTCATAACTGTACCTGCATGCATACGGGGAACTGCTGATTTTTGTTTTCTAATCCTTACTATCGTCATTTCCCCCGAGGGAGAGTCAAAAAGTAATGCAAGTTGTAAGCTATTTTGCGCAATATTGCATCAAATTAAATGAAATTCAGCTCATAAGTACTTGCACATGTACTTTTGAACCCAAACTGTTAAAATTTAAGTTTCTTTGATTTTTGCCTGTATGACATCACATCAAAATGGGTAAGGAGGTAAAGAGCTGTGATTTAATTTCTTGTTTTAGAAGGAGAATCCACCGTTAATATTCAAAAGAGACTTTGAAATGTTTCAAGGACCAAGGTCTAGATTTTGGCACTGTATACAAGTGGGTTTGAGCAATGGACAAGAAGAAGAGGAAGAGGTGTCCACATGTTTGTCAGACAAGCATCGTCCCGAAGAATTAGCCGGAAAAATCATGGCAACAGTGTTTTGAGACGTTCCTAGCGTGTTTCTCACGTATTCTTTTTACCACGAGGAACAACTGTCAATTCTGAAGCCTACATTGAAACCCTGAAAGGACTGAAAGCGAAACTTTGACAAGTAAGACCAAATTTTAACATGGAAAGAGGTTTGGTTTTTGCCCTATGACAATGCGCTATGACAATACTAGAACCAGGGAGGTAATCACCCCGTTTGGGTGGAAAACAATGCCACACCCAGCTTATTCTCCGGATTTGGCTCCTTCACACTTCCACCTGTTCGGTCCTAGAAAAGAACAATTGAGAAGTCAACACTATAGTAACGATAAAGAAATCAAGACAGCTGTACCTCCAAGGCCAACCTGCTCAGTTTTACAGAGCTGGCATATGTGGACTTAGTAAAAGGTGGACAGTGGCTATGGAAAATAATAGAGACTATGTTGAGAAATAAAAATCGGATCCTCAGATGTTCTCCTTCAATTTGAGGTATGATAGTTGTCAGTGCGTTCTTTTTTCTTTAAGTTATAAGTGAACTTGCATTACTTTTTGATTCCCGTAGTAGGCCTACTTTACATAATGTACTATGTTTGTCACTCTCTTGTGACCCGCTATTTTCTGGGGTGCCTTTATAGTCGAAGTAGACTTTGTGCTGTTGAAGCAAGAGAGGTGAGCAGAGTAACCCTGATTCCGTGTATGGACTTCTCTGTTGGCATCTACCCCTTTGCGCTCACATGACCTTATGCAGTTGCGAGCGCCGTAAAAACTCTACTAAAACTAAAACAAAAAATCCTCAACGTGACCATTTTGAACATCATAATATTAATGCAAAATATATGAAGTGTTGAAATGATGTAATTATTAGGCGATCAAACATTTTTGTACGTGTCCTAGTAACTGGGAGTCATACACCTGTGCACTTTTTTGTAGAGCAAGCAGACGACAAGAGATGCTAAAAATACTTCGTAAAGACTTAATTATCTGTTCATATGGCTATGACAACAAAATGCATTCTTGAAAAATAAAAAACAAATACATAATTCACAAGGCTTTGATTACTTTGAAATTTAATTAGTCTTTGTTTCACATAATTGATCGGTTAATTAGAGTATTTGAACAGGAAACAAATTGAACGCAACTGACAGCTGAAGTATATTATGTGATTTAGAATAATTTCATTCTCATGGCAACATGTCAAACAAAAATCTAACAAGAAAAGTGCGTAATGTGCACATGAAATGGTTAGCAGTTGCAGTGCTTGTAACGAGACTTATTTCCAGTCGTTTTTATTGGATGCATGTTTGAGATTTGTGTTCTTTCATGAATATCTGGCAAATACTGGACAAAGCAGAGTAGCCTGCAGAAACGTTCTTTTCTTGCTCATTTTGAAAAGACACGCGATTTTGTTTGTATTGTTTTTGTTTTGCATCTCAGGACAAACTCAGACTGTGATAAAAGCAGGCTCTAGTTTCTGAAATTCCAGGAGCAGTGATCGTTTTGTTTCTTTACACAGCCTCAAGAATGGTCAGACTGTCTTTCACTTTCACTAAGCTTTCCGCAAGTCTGAGCAGGTCAGTAAAGACATTTTTACAAGTGAGATCTAATTCCTCCTTTTATCTCCCCTGGAATCAGCAGCAAGTTGAGAGACTGTATTGAAACCTACTCCAGTCTTCCTTTCAGGGTCGGGCCTGGGACTTGTCGATTCTGTCCAAATAACCTAAAAGTGTTGATAAAGGCATTAAACCCATACAATCCTTCTCCTTGTTGTTGTTGTTGTTGTTGCTGCTGTTGTTGTTGTTGTTGTTGTTGTTGCTGTTGTTGTTGTTGTTGTTGTTGTTGTTGTTGTTGTCGTTGTTGTTGTTGTTCTTCTTCTTCTTCTTCTCCTTCTTCTTCTTCTTCTTCTTCTTCTTCTTCTTCTTCTTCTTCTTCTTCTT
>NW_004797736.1:467159-493116 GCF_000002075.1 Aplysia californica | reverse complement strand
TCTCTCTCTCTCTCTCCACCAGGGGCGGCTCGTGGGTATAAAAAGTGGGCGTGCACAATTAAGCTATCTTAGGTTGAAGATAGTCAAGGGCACAGTAAATGAGATGGTGTATAATTTTAAGATCTTTGGGTTAGTGAGGGAGAACCTAGTGATTCTATTTTCATTCTTTTTACTTGTTGCTTTGACTTCTAGAACTAAATCTGTTTGTCAGCTAAACGTCAATTTCATTCATCCTGCATTAGAATTGAACACCCAAGTAATTCTTTTCACCACTCCACTACAAAACCGTTCAAAAGAACAACTCATAGGACAATGACTTAAGTATGTCCCGTTCACCTCCCTCAGGTTCACGGTCACAGAGTCACTTAAAATGGAGGCAAGACAATGAACCAATCACAATTCACTTGAGCACTTCGCTGGATTGCTCCGGGGCTCATATAATTTTGGCATAGAATAGTGCACAGTTTATCGCGTTTATTTTTAGATTGCCTACTGTGGGCTATGTTTCGGCACCATTCGGCAAGAACACTTTTGGTGTGCCGTCTTATTAATATTAATGTACCGCCAAACTCTCTACGAGTGTCGTCATCGCTTGGGTTATCCCAAAGAGCGATTTATAGGTCAGGTGTCCACGGTTGAATATCCTGTTATGTTTAGATACAGCACATGAACTTTGGCATGGCACAGTAGATGTTTTACGGCGCTATAGACACAAAACTGACAGTTACGGCGCCAGCGAGGGCCTTGTTTTGATATAATATTTGGCTAGTGTTTGTTTCTGGCGTCTTTTATTTTATTATTGTAGGTGCTTTACGTCATAGAACATTAAAACATTTTGGGCCGCACTGCACGACCGTGCTCTATGGACGAACCGCGCCTGCTCTCCACCATTCTCTCCTTAAATCCCCTCGGCACGTTACAGTCCAGGGCTGAATCACCAGGCGCTATATCCATTGCGACACCGACCAGGACAGGCTTTGAATCTTAAATTACACAAATCTGCCGAGGCAATAAAATCCTGATTTGCAATCATCTCACAGTCTTGCAAAAATAGTACATATTATGTACTCTGGTACCTGCTTACTGCAAAGTAAGAATTAATGCCAATTTCAAGAAATTTTACTTCAATGATAACAGGCAATCACAGCGCTATCAACTAGATTCTAAAATGCCTAGTATAGTTATTGTTGTTTTTTTCCACATCCCATAGGCCTAGCATATGCCTTGTTTGGCCTTTAAAAAAATTCTCCCAGGGCCTTTTAATTTTACAATGTAATTAATTTTGGGAACACCACAGGATTCATTTTCTCTAGGGCTCATTGATGTCCCCTTCTTGCTCTCGACTGATACATCTGCGGCTCATCCCCGTCCACTTTTCCATTCATACCCCCCGCCCTCTTCCCCTTCCCCACTCACATACACATAGGCTAGGCCTAGATTGTTTTCCATTCGTTCTAGCCTAGGCCTAGGCTAGCCTAGGGGAAAGCTTTTCGTTCATAATCTCAACACCACAACTGCTGTCCTTTTCACTTTTTATAGTATTGCGTCACTAATAACACTGACGTCAAACTGTTCTTAGCAACAAAGAAAAACAATTTTGAAAGAACCATTACCTTTTCGGCACAAGGCTACGGGACGGGTGTGGAAATCTTGCCAGTTTAACTTTTGGAAGTACTTGCTAAAGATGGAACCTTGTAATAAAGATAGCGAAGGGGCTAAAACTAAAAAGAAGCCCGAAAAAACCCAGGGTGAAAGTGATGAAAAGCCCCCTTGCCCAGAACCTCTGACGCCTCTATGCGAGCCTCCTCCAAGACCTCCACCTCAACCCATGCCTGAACTTCCACCAGAGGAACCTGCAGTGTGCCCAGAGCCTTCCGAGAAGGCCTGTCCCGAGGGAAAATAACCAAGTGAGTTCTAGAATCTAGCTTCTATCTAGATCTAGATGATCAATGCCAAAATCGTGTTCAGGGCCCTAAAAAAACATAAAAACTACAAAGTAATACCCTTTATGAGACGGGAGGGTTTCTATAAATTTATCGATGTTGTTCATGTTTAAGTGCTTCCTTACTTTTATTTCTTTGACCAGATATTATCTAGATTATATATCTAATCTAAATCTAGATCTAGATATTAGATCTAGAATCTAGATTATAGATCTACCCTCCAGTGGCGGTGGGTAGTGAAAGGCTTACGGGCTTGAGCCCCTCACCCCCACCCCGTCCCCACCCCAACTCTATCCCTTAGTTAATGAAAGTTTCTTAAATAACGAAATGAGCAGTTGAAACCGTTATGATCGCACACAATGAACACACAGTTATCAGCTTGGCGGCTTGCCCGTTTATCCAATCATTGTTGTCACCGTTTACAACTATAGTAACCTAACAGCCAATCAAATATCGTTAGGGCTCAGAAAGAATAAGCCGGTTCCCACGCTCGTCTTTAATGAAACTCTTCTTGTTAATAGTTAAAAGGAAGAAGACTCTAAAAAAAACAACCACTGCACAGAGGGCTTACGCTCTCCCAGCCCTGACAAAGGGGTGAAAGTTTACGACACACTTTCCCCCAGTGACACAGATACCTATGCGCCCATTGGGCCTTTGTTAGGCGCGTTCTATTTTTTGCAACAACACGACCCAATCCACCTCATAGTCATAGACGGTGTGTGTTTGGAGTGCTGGGTGTTTGTGCCACTGAGATTTAACAGTTATTAATTACATCAAACCACTTTTGAGGCAACCTTTTCTTCAGATAAAAATTAGAGAAATTTGGAGGTAAAACGGCTTCGACCCCACCATCCAGAAGCTTAAATTTAAGTAAGAACAAAGATATGGAAGACAAAGGTGACTCTTCTCGTTTGAATGATACTCAAAATGCCGTGGCTCGCCGTGAGAAAAGCAAAATCATCACTGTTTTGTTCTTATTGCTTGCTTTTAGGTGGTAAAAAAGTGGAAGAAACCTAAGCCCCACCCAAATCTTGGTCCACCCACCGCCACTGCTACCCTCACATTGTCCTTCTCGCCCCAGAGGCTAAGTAGAATCAGAACACAGACAAGATAATGGGAACGGTTATTCCTGGTGCTCCATAGCCGTGGGGTAGGGGTAGGGGTAGGGGTAGGGGTAGGTCTCTCCTTTATTTTGTTTGTTGAGTATTGTTAGGGTAAGTGGTAGGGTTGGGGTAGGAACTAGAATAGAGGTTGGGGTTACTGATGGGGTAGGGGTGGAGCAGGGGCGGCTCGTGGGTCTAAAAAGTGGACGTGCACAATTAAGCTATCTTAGGCTGAAGATAATCAAGGGCAGAGTAAATGGGATGGTATATAATTTTAGGATCTTTGTGTTGGTGAAGGAAGACCTTGTGCTTTTATTTTCATTCTTTTTACTCGTGGTTTTGACTTCTAGAACTAGATATCTAGATCTAATCTAAATCTGTTTGTTAGATAAACGTCAATTTCATTCATCCTGCATTAGAACTGAACACTCAAGTAGTAGATCTAGATCTAGTACCTTTCACCACTCCACTACAAAACCGTTCAAAAGCAATTAAGTATATTACGTTCACCTCCCTCAGGTTCACGGTCACAGAGGCACTTAAAATAGCGATAAGACAATGAACCAATCACAATTCACTTGAGCACTCCGCTGGATTGCTCCGGGGCCCACCTAATTTTGGCATGGAATAGTGCACAGAGTCTATGGCGTTTATTTTTCGATTGCCTACTGTGGGCTATGTTTCGGCGCTATTCGGCAGGAGCACATTTGAGATGTGCCGTCTTATTAATATTAATGTATCGTCAAACACTCTACAAGGGTCGTCATCGCTTGGGTTATCCCAAAGAGCGATTTATAGGTCAAGTTTCCACTGTTGACTATCCTGTTATGTTTAGATACAGCGCATGAACTTAGGTATGGCATAGTAGATGTTTTACGGCGCTATAGAATAGAAATGACAGTACGGCGCCAGCGAGGACCTTGTTTTGATATAATATTTGGCTATTGTTTGTTCCTGGCGTCTTTTATTTTATTATTGTGGGTGCTTTACGTAACAGAACTTTAAAACATTTTGGGCGGCACTGCACGACCGTGCTCTATGGACGAACCGCGCCTGGGGTGGAGGTAGGCTTGTATTTGTTGAGGGTTAGGGGTAGGGGTAGGTGTAGGTCTCTTCTGTATTGTGTTTGTTGAGGTTTAGGTTTTTAGGGTTAGGGTTGGGGTAAAGGTGGGGGTAGGGGTAGAATCTAGGGTTAGGGGTTGGGTCAGGGTACGGGTTAGGACTCTTCTTCATTGTGTTTATTAAGGTGCAGAGGGTAGGTTTTCTTTTCTCATAGGGTAAGTGGTTGGTTTTTTTTTTGGGGGGGGGGTGGGCTTGCACCCCTGATCAGGAGGCAGCACTTCTTATTTATGAGGGGGGGGGGGGGGGGTTGCCTCCATGATTAAGGTAAGTTTTAGGGTCAGGTTTAGGTTTTTTCTTTTCCGTTTCTTCGTCCATTCAAAATATGTGCGAAATGAAATGTCTAATGCTTAATTTTTCGCTTCATCCCTTACCGCGACACGGGCGTACGAAAAGAACGAAATACAAGTAGATCTAGAATCTAGATCTAGACCGGTACGGAGAAAGCCGCGCTTGTCCACGATATTCCGTTTTATATATGCAAATGAGGTAGATCTAGATCTAGATCTAGATCTAGAGTCAACTCAGAAATTTACTTTTTATAATATTTTTTTTGTTTTTGAAGCCAATCGCATCAGCTTTCCTAATTTTGCGAAGGAACCTCGTCAAAACCCTTCGATGTAAAAAGTAATTGCGTTTTGGGAATGTTAAAAGGTGATACACTCCCACTGAGCTCAAGTAGGTTTATAAGAACTTCTTTTTACTCATTGATAACACCAGCTGCTTGGCACAGTGGTTATGCTGCTGGACTACTAATCATGTTTGCTTCCCTCACTCACAGGTTTGATTCACGGTCACGGCACTGATTTTTCTAATCATGTCATAGTACTGTGTATGCTTTCAGATATTATCATGTCACTAAAAATGCCCATTCCAGGTGAAAAGACAAAGGAAGGCAAGAAGAATACAAAGTAACACAAACTCAGTTTTCTTTCTTTACTTTCTTTATTGCCCAACCAAATATTAAACCCTATCTTTTACATAGCCCACTCAAAAGTCCCTTCTTTATTGCGTAGGTTGTGGTGGTCGCTTGTTACGGAAGTCCTTACCTCTCCACTCGAACCCCAGCCCAGACTATAGATCTATATATCTAGATCTAGGTCTAGATCTAGATCTAGATATCTAGTTCTAGATCTAGATATCTAGTCTAGGCCTAGTTCTAGATCTAGATTCTAGATCTTTGTTTTTTTTTTCTTTCTGAAAATGACTCTCATTCCAGACTGGGTTGTTTTCTGACCAGTTGCGCATGTTGTGCCTGTTAAGATCTAAGTTACTTTTCAAATGGAGTAAATCTTCATCACTAAAGATGAATAAGGCATTTTTATAGATCTTGAAGCACTCCCATTTCACGTCACATCCACTACCGGAAGTTAGCTCCTTCACCACTTTAGTGCCGTCGGATATACGAATAATGTCAGTTTTTTAAAGTTAAGGCTTAGTTTTAGGATTTTTTTTTGGTGGGATAATGCATGCTTTTGTAGTCAGTAGGGGGGTTTCAGGGGGTGCGAGTACGTAATAAATAGCTCTCTGGTAATAGCTTTGTAGTAGTGCCGTAACATCTAAACTAGATCTAGATATCTAGAATCTAGAGCTAAATCTAGATCTAGATCTAACCATTTGCAACGTTTTTTAAAGCCAAAATCGTGTTCAGGGCCCTACAAAACCCATAAAAAGCTACAAAATAATACCCTTTATGAGACGAGAGGGTTTCTATAAATTTAAATAATGGGTAAATAAGAGTGCATCCACTAAAAAAATTCTATCATGTTGTTGAGTTGTGTTCAGAACTCTTTATTTGACTTGATAGCGTACAGAAGATGCGGGTACAGACTTGCTAGTTTATTAGAACCATAGCAACGGACGTTATTGAACAATATGCCCAATGGGCCTAACTTTACACATACCAGGTTTCTTTAATGGGATAAGTTAAAGAGTTACTTATAGACTTAGAATGTTTGGTACAGAAATTGCACTACAGAGATCGTGTACATCAACACATGCGCTTCTTTCTGCTTCATTGCCATGACATTTCTGAACTAGAAATCTAGAATCTAGGCCTAGATCTAGAATCTAGAATTTAGATGCACTTTGTACAGTTAATACTTCATGAAAATGGGTTGAACAGACGTTTCACTGGCGTTTGTTTTCCTGTCTAACTCTTCTGATTCGTCAACCACAGCAGACCTTGTTTTATTGATTGACCCTTTGGTCTTCTATCTCGCTCATCTCGTGGACACATTTAAGAGACGTCTGGACGAATACTGGAAAGATCTCCCAACGATTTACAACTCCACCTGCCAAAACTGATTTGTCTCGCCTGCACGCAATGCATTATTGTTATTCATTACCAGATAGTTGAACAGGCTCTACGTAGAGCCTCAACTAAATCGTCAATGTCAGTGTCAATGTCAATGGTCAGCAACTGAGACAGTTTCTTGTTAACGATTGATTAAGATACCAACAATGATGTGACTTGTTACTGTCGCTCAGGATTTTGGCGGTTGAATTGTTCAGATAGTATAGATCTACAAGAGGGACGTGATGCACGAGGCCTTTCATGCATGGGGGGCGACTCAGAAATTTACTTTTTCTTTCTTTTTTTTTTTTTGAAGCCAATCGCATCAGCTTTCCTTATTTTTCGAAGGAACCTCGTCAAAACCCTTCAAGGTAAAAAATAATTGTAATTGTGTTTTGGGAATTTTGAAAAGGAAAACAAAACCAGCAACACGGAAACGCCCACCTCTAAACACACACGCACACACACACACACACACACACACACATACACACAGACACACACACACACACACACACACACACACAGACACACACACACACAGACACACATACACACACACACACACACACACACACACACACATACACACACACAATAGATGTAGGCTATATTTATATATACTAGCTGAGTATTTTTCTAAATTCAGGAAATAAATAAATCGAAAATCCAGCTTCGTCATGAGGATATATCTATCTTTTAGCAGGTAGATCTACTTGTCAACTCTGAACTCTATAGCTGTCGAAGTTTTATGGGGAAAAGTGACAAATGTGTTTCCAAGTTGCCAAATATAATAATATAACATATAGATATAGATCTATATCATTATATATATTGGTGAATTTTACAGAATAGACAAAAACAAAAACAACACAAAAACCTGACTATTTTAATGGCATAACAAACAAACTGCACCCAACACTAAGAAAAATCAAACACAAACATGAGCGCTTCAGACATAATAGTTTTAGCATAGACAGACTATAATAATGTTTTTAAGCAGGTTTTCACGCTGGAAATCCAGGGATGAAAACTTACCACTCATTAATGTAATATATAGGCCTACATAGATGATACAATATACACACACGCATACACCTATTTGTATGTATGTATAAGTATAAGTATAATATGTATGGATAGATAGATAGATAGATAGATAGATAGATAGATAGATAGATAATAGATAGATAGATAGATAGATAGATAGATAGATAGATAGATAGATAGATAGATAGAAAAGATTCAAGTTCGAATTTAGAACTAGATTTGTAGGCTAGAAGATCATATCAGAGGCTTGCACTGCTTAAGTGTAAGTCAAAGTCCGAAGAAGAGGAAACCTGTACAATCTCCGAGCGACCGGAACATCGCATCAGACAACGACACATGGGGAACAGGTAGATAGGATCCGTCTGTCGCTTTGACCCGTAAAAACGATCTGTGGATGAGGAGTGGAAGTAATATGATACAATACGTGTTGAACTAAACCATTCTCTCTCTCTCACTCTTATACATCCATATACTTTCTGCCCCCTCTCTTTCTTTCCTCCCCACCCCTCTCTTTCTCCTTCAACTCTCCACGCTGTCCCTCTTTATCTCTCATCAACTCTCTTAATAATAATAATAATCATAATCATAATCATAATCATAATCATAATCATCATCATAATAATAATAATAATAATAATAATAATAATATTAATAATAATAATAATAATAATCATGATAAATGGCAATTTTATAGCGCTCAACCCCGGTTAAATACACAGGCTCTGAGTGCTTTACAATACAGTACAACGTACTCTCTATTTCAGCCACCTCGTATTCTTGTATTTGGCTAGATCCACGTCTTCCTCTATCAGAAATGTGGAGGCATCAATCAAAAACAGTAATCGATCACACTATGAAAGATACTGATTGATTTACTGAGCTTAGCCTTTTCTGGCTTTGAAAATACCGCCTTCTCTCAGTTCTATTAGAGGAACCGGCAAAGATCAGCGGCGGCTCTCGTGGCCTAGATGTTAAGGTGTTGACCTCTCATTCAAGGGTCCCGGGTTCGAATCCGGGTAGCGACCGAAACATTTTCTTCTCTAAATTTGTCTCCTTTCACCTCATTTCCTGCTCTCTAGCAATGTTCTGTCGTCTGCTTTCGTCTCCTCTTTCTGCCCCCACCACCTCACCTCCTTTAAAATTGCCCCTTCCTCTGGGCTCCAGATTCTTTCTGCAGCCTTTCTACTGCTACTCTTTGGCTTCTTCTTACTGCTGTCTTTCAGCCACACCCCTGATCTTCTGGTAGGAAAGATCTACACCTAGCCTTCTCGGACAAGGGCGAAAAATCTCGGAGGACCCGTGTGCAAGTTGCGCACGTTAAAGATCCCTTGGTGGTCTAAAATCGATAAGAGTAGGCTTCGGCCGCCACCCGGGCAAAATTCAAAATTTCCTACCAACTGAAAATATTATGTGTGTCCCGCGTGCTCATATGGCCTTATGCAGTTGCGAGCGCCGTAAAACACTTTACAAAAACAAAAAAAACAAACAAAGATCAACTCATTCCGAAAAGAAAAAAAAACAGCAACCCAAAAACCAAACCAAACCAAACCAAACCAAAACAAAACAACAAAACAAGAAGCAAAAACCATGAAAACGTTCGTGACAAAACGATCAAAAATACCCCCCCCCCCCAAACCAATGCAAAATAAAACACAAAAAAACAAGAAAATTCACGTCAAGAAAACTGGGTACTGGCAACAGCACAAACAACGTTAAAGGCCCCCAAAATCAAACTACAAAAAACAGAATCCGAAGAGAATTCTAGTGCAAAATAGTAAAGAAAACTATGGAAAACCGGGTAAACACTAACAAAATCAGCCAACAAAACCCGAATGCGAGCTTTTCTGAAAAACTCACCTGTGATAAAACTGATAATAAGACCAGGGATGACTGTACAGACCACTCCGATTAGAGGTAACCAAATGTAGGAAATGTCGTACATTGAAAATGGTCCGTCTGTAAAACTGTGGATAACAGAAAAAAACAACCAACAACCCAGGTCTGTTAGAGTAAAAAAAGGTAGCAAAAGAATAGGCCAGAAAACATAGGACAATTTCTTTTGATAAATCTAGTGTGGCCACTCTTGTGCAAGGAGGGAACCGACCTCATTCACCACCGACACTATAAGATAAGGGACCTCTCCTCGTCACGTTTGTAGGGTATGATCTTGTTTTTTCTCTGTCCGTCTGTCCGTCTGCTGCTTCTTCTTTCGTATCAAACATCTTTCGTCCTGATCTCCCCTTCACCTTTTTATGTTTGTTACTCTCTTGTAACAGCTCTAATCTTCTGGCGCTCATATGACAGTTTGCAGTTGCGAGCGCCGTAAAACCTCTACTAAAACTAAAACTAACTGTCTGTCTGTCTGTCTGTCTGTCTGTCTGTCTGTCTGTCTGTCTGTCTGTCTGTCTGTCTGTCTGTCTGTGCCTATCTCTTTCGCTGTCTGTCTCTCTCCTCCCGCCCCTTCTCTCTCTCTCTCTCTCTCTCTCTCTCTCTCTCTCTCTCTCCCTCCCTCTCTCTCACTCTCTCTCTCTCTCTCTCTCTCTCTCTCTCTCTCTCTTTCTCTCCCCTCTCCCTCTCTTTCTCTCAGGATTCAAAATAAAGACATATACATTGTGCTTTTCTAAATTTCCCTTTTTCATCCCTACACGCAGAATCTGCTGCTTTTGTCCGGTGGTTGGGGGTGCTCAGGTTTGGTCTTTCGGATGTACGTTTTTCCTGGGTATAAATTTGGAATGTTCAGCATGCAACAAGCTTGCAGTCGTGACGACTTGTCCCTCATATCCCCAGACGACATTCAGTTGTCCGTTCATCCCCCCCCCCCCCATGCTGATATGTGGTTGGAATACACTACCTGTAGGTCCTACTTCTTCTCTGTCCCTTTGCTGTTTTGTCTCTATTTCTATTTTTCCCCAGGACTAAATTGCCGTTGTTGTGTTGATGTGCCTTTTTCTACATATAGTGCTCAAATTGCGGAGAGAGAGAGAGAGAGAGAGAGAGAGAGAGAGAGAGAGAGAGAGAGAGAGAGAGAGAGAGAGAGAGAGAGAGAGAGAGAGAGAGAGAGAGAGAGAGATTGATTGGGCAGACGGGGTTGTCCACTTTCTGAAAAATTAACTTTTCGTTATGTAATATAACAGTTGTCTCTCTTAGATGTTTTTCTTTTTTTGAACCCGACAACTTAGAGATAGCACAATACAAACATTTCGACTTTGCCTCAGATAAAGAGAGAATAATTAATTATTTAAACATTAAATATTTTCATTCTCCTATGAAATGACTTTTCTGCCAACAGGTTTCATGAAGTGGGCTATAGTACTGTGCCTACAGAGAAATGGGTTCACAGTATCATGGGCACAAAAACGACCTCATTTAATACGAAATCAAAGAAGGAACTGTGCTTTGAAGGACTACGAATACAAACTGACCTGTTGCTTTTCTCTGTCGTCAGAATGTCATCCGGTGTTGTGGACTCCGTCCAGCGGTCTCCCATCAGTCTATAAGTCGAGTTTTGGAACCAGTCAGCGGTTGTGTTCCCGGGGACCATCAGGTTTGTGACGTTTGCGTTCGTACAGGATGACGTGGGGCCACTGGGTAATATATGTGCTCCTTCAGATCCGTACAAGAACTTCCCAATATTTATCCAAACGCTGCATATCAAACCTATTAAACTCCCAAACAAGGCGCCCTGAAATAAGAGCAGTGAAAGACATGGCTATAGATATAATTAAGAATGTTATTCTCAGGGGATGCTAGTAGTATTCTTCTAATCCAGATGCACCTGACAGCGTACAGAATACGGTATCAGAGAGTACAAACAGTTCAAACGCGTCACAGCTGTATAGTTATGTGTAGTGGCTATAAAAAAAGTGATTAAAAGACTCTTTAAAGTATTTTAAAGTTGATAAAACATTGACGTCCATGTCTACCATTCAACCATAGAAAGTATGGTCAATTTTTGTATAACAGCATGGGCCGGGAACACAAGACAACAAGATAAAGACAAATTAAATCGATTAATACGGAAAGCACGTAAAATTTCAACATCTACATTCCCCTACTTGGATGAATTGTACATAACAGCTTGCATTAAAAAAATTAATTCCATCTTTTTAGACAACAAACATCCCTTGTTCCCTCAAATAAAAACATCAGTCAGAAGAAAAAGACCCAGGCTTCTGATCTGTAACAAAGAAAGATATAGAAGGTCATTTTTACCATCATCTATCAAAATGCTTCCATCTTAACCATCTTGTATAAGTATACTTACGACCTTAAGAGTATGCATCAAAATAACTTTGAGTGTGTATCTAGCTTACGATTATTGTCTATTAAAATACTATTATCTATTTGTCGTGGCCGAATTTTGCTATTCAAAAGGCTTTTTAATGGCTGCATCGATCGACATGCAGTTTTCGCAAGAATATTCTTTAAAATATTCTCCAGATCATGACGCCCTTGTTTTTTTTTCAGTTTTGAGACAGTTTTGCTGCAAAAATCTTAATTTCTTTATTTCGCCGATCGCTTTTGTAGGCCGACGCTTCTGTCTCTTTAATTTTAGAAAACACGGAAGTGATATTTCGCGAAGCGCATTTTGTTTTGAGAGTATAGATCTAGACCTTCGAATTTTTTGCATCTTTCAAGATGTATTGCTCCATTCCAGTAAAGTGTAAATATAATAGGCCAATGACTTTCAGTTGATGTTAATGCACCGATTATTCCTTTCATCGAAAGGGGGGCCAGCTAGTTGTTTTTATTGCTGCTCATATATATTATGCAAGTGATTTTAAGCCTACGTGTGTGCATGTGTGTGCACGTGTGTGTGTGTGTGTGTGTGTGTGTGTGTGTGTGTGTGTGTGTGTGTGTGTACTCGTGGTGAAACACCAAACCAATGTGCCAGGATCTGGACAATAAAGAAGTATCTTATCTTATCTTATCTTATCTTATCTTATCTTAAAAAGAAAATCACTTTAAAAAATACAGATCTGTCCATCTGTCCTTCCTCCAGTCTGTGGGAAATGCATAGGAAGAAATAAATACATAGTCGTAAACTGCACAACATTAAGCCCACACTTTGTCCACGAAAACCTTCGGGCCTCTCCAGAAGAGACGAAGTTGTTTTTACTCGATTACGCATTGGACACACGCCCCAACACAGGGAGATGAGAAACCGTTCTGTGTTGAATGTGACACAGATTTTACCATTAGACACATCTTAACAGAACATCCAGACTTCGGAGAGACCCGAGGGAAACATTTTAAAAGCAAAAAATTGCAAGATCTATTCTCTGTCGTTGATCCCAGCAGAATTCTCGATTTTATGAAGGCCATTGACCTTTACAGAAAATTGTAAATACAGTTATTTTGATTTTAATAATAGTAGGTTGTATTTTTGAAATTTATAACATTTTAAATCTGATCGATGACCTACGTCGAGCCGTGCTGTGAACTGTTGTGAACGCAACCAACTTGTGTTTCGCACGCTCATATGACCTTATGCAGTCGCGACCGCTGTAAAGGTCTTACTAAAACATAAAACAAACAATCTTTCCTTTGTAACAGGTGCCTGGAGGACCTCCAAGCAAGTCCGTTCAAAATTCTCTGCATTGTTTCTATACGTCTGATTCGCTTTACTCCTTGACTAAAATTTAATGACAGTAGTACTAATCTAATCGTATCGAAACAGATTGCATCTCTCTACATAATGTAGTTCAACATTTAGCAAATTATTACCTATTCATGATTCCTGGAATGATGCAGACGCCACAATGTTTCAACATTTTCAAACAATCCCTTCCCTTTTCAAAAAGAATAAAAATAAGGAAACTCTCTCATAACAAAATAACATAGCATAGTGACTTACAAATTTATTAGCGAAAGGGAAGATTGCACCCAATAAAAAGATGCCCAGGACAGGTCCTCCTGTAGCACCTAGAGCCGTATACGTCACCTGGGGATAATATCTGGCAATTTAGTTTGGTAAAAGTTTTATAGCGCTCGCAACCACATATGATTGGACATCTTGACGTTAGTTCAAATCTCAAAGGGAGAAGAGTTTTAACAAAGTATCTCTGTCCTCTCGGACTGCATATCCAATTCAGCTCGAGTTAGCCTAAACAGTTTGTTTGAGTAACGAGAAGCACATCGAAACCATAATGGTCATTATTTCGTGTTTCATAGAAAGGTATATTTAGTACTCTAAACTATTCACAGTCAGTGTAGCTTACGCTCTATATTCTACTCACTTGAGTTACTGGTCCTGTCATCTCTTTGGCTAGGTAGGCCAAGCCAATGATACCAGCCCCGTACAGACACACTGGGAACGACAAAACGAGGACATACACTTTCTTATGCAAATAAAGCTCATGTTTTACTGTTAACATTCTCGCATTACAAAAAAGTTCAACTCAGAGTAAAGCCTCAATCAGTTCTTCCCCACCTTTCTCCCTCATTTTTAGAATTAACGATGTCAAGAACTTGAAAAGAAATGGGTTATCAAATCCCAGATTAATTTGCTTGGTCATGCAGATATCCTACTAATACACTGTGCGGGGTATTACAAGGAAGCCACCTAAATAATCTGTTATAATATCTATCTATCTATCTATCTATCTATCTATCTATCTATCTATCTATCTATCTATCTATCGATCTATCGATCTATCGATCTATTTTGCCTAATTTGTGATGTTTCCTTTTAACTGCAGGTATCTCAGCACATTACGTGAACGGCGGAATTATGCACGACCTGATAAGAAGTTCTCAAGACTAATGCAATGGCTCGACTTCTTTATGTCAAAATAAAACATCGGTGACCTCATTGTATCTTATGTTCTTTTTATACCCAGTCACAACCTTATTTGATACGTGAGTTTTGATGTCTACCATTATTTCCTGCTCCTACATTTTTACAGATGAGCATTGTTTCTGGTCTGTTCGCTGAAAAAACAAAAGTCTGTCCCCAAGTTCTGACATTTCGTAACAACAACAACAACAACAACAACAACAACAACAACAACAACAACAACAACAACAGCAACAACAACAGCAACAACAACAACAACAACAACTTGTTATGAACATCGAAAAGCTGCTGGAATCAGAATGAGTTTATTGTAGTTATCCAAATTATTGAAGTACTAATACTAACAGGCCTTTAATTGGCTGCTTAGAGCCTTCAAGTCAGGACCAACTCGGTCTATATGGATATGTACATTATTATTATAGATGGGCCAAATTTATTGGTCGAATTCTACTGTTACTGTTATGCTAGAATCTCAGCTTACAACTTTGTCTTTACTTAGAAAAGATGACAAGCTTAGTTCTACGTCAAAAAGATTGTGAAGTGCGAGAGTGACGGCCAACCAGTTTTAGGTAAGGGAATTGGACCCCTTGTAAATCCCTTCGGACCCAAGAATTTGAACGTCTTGGCTCAGGTACCAAGTATTTAGTATTAGTATGTAGTATTAGTATCATTAGCCAAAATAGCGGCGACCGTGGAGGTTTCGGAGTAATTCAAAATTATTCTTTCGCTTTATACTATTTGATAATTATACCTCCACCCCTTCCCCTTAATTACAAAGATGGGACAGGGGGCGGCACCCATAGATAATTGGTGATCTAAAAGCGCTCGTTTTATTTCTTAATCTTCGGCATTTATATGACCTTACCTATTGTGTTGCAAGCGCCGTAAAACTCTCACTAAAGCTATCACTGATCACACTATCTGCAAACGTTACACAAGAAGCTGTCCGACCTGAGGTCAGACAAGTCGGACATTCGAGAGTGTTTCAAATTTTTGTGCTGTTTTTTTTTCGAAAATAAATTGTTAGTATAAATTCCATGACGATGAATCATGATTGTAATTCAATAGTGTATGGAGTCTACTTCTATTTTTTTTCCAAGAGAATCTGTTACATTCAGGGAGAGTGAAAATCAATCAGTGTGAGCAAAATCGTAAAAAGTAATGACTAATTATAATTTATATGGTATGTTTTCCACGTGCTTGTCAGACCAGACGAGCCCAGGCCTGAAAAATCAGCGGGGAAAATCGTGGCAACCATATTTAAAAAAAAAGTTTTGGGACGTTTGTGGTATACTTATCACAGATTTTTTAACCATGTGACATGTGGGGCAGATGCCAATTCTGAAGTCAATGTTGAAACACTGAAACGACTGCACGAAAGCATTTCTATACTCTATCTATACTCTATGTATTATATAATATGTGAAACTTCACATTTTCGCAGCCTAAAACTTCCGAACGACTTAGCTTTCTAATTTGACCAAATTAATATGGTGTTTAGTTTCAGAATCATTAAAAAAAGGGTGCAGAGTTTCATTGACGAGCCTGAAGTCATTGTAGTTTAATTTTCAGTTTTTCATTAGTTTCGTTTAGATCTAATCTTGGGAAAGTCCGTCTTCTAAGACGTCATTGTAAACAAGCGAGGTTTCCGTTCATTAGCCGTGCGCAGATTCCACACCTTTGAAATTAAGGGGTGTACACACGAAAGCGGAATAGAGAATCAATCGATAAATCTATTATATAATTATAAATTATATAATTATAATATTTGGCAACTTGGAAATTCACGTGCCACTTTTCTCTCAAGACTTATAGCTCCATTTCAGCAGAGTGTAAAGAGAGTAGGCCAATATGACTTTCAGTTGATGTTAATGCACCGATCATTCCTTTCATCGAAAGGGGCCCTGCCAGTATGATCTAGGCACTTCAGTGAAATTTTCAAACTTCTCCGAGGGCACTAAAATTTAGATTATTGAAAAGAGCTTAATTGGCTTTCTGTTTTCAGAGCTTTTTAAATTTTTGTGCTATCTTTGCTAGTTCAGAAGCAGCGACCATTTTTGTGAATCAATTTTCACTCTGATTTGGTCAAATTTTTGCACTGCATTTTGTGCCACCAAAACTCGAAATTTTGCTTCATAACGTCATAAAATCCTTAATAAAAGTTGTAACGTAACCATTGAGGTATCATTTTGTTTGTTGTTTTATGTAGAATCAATATATAAGCATACGTCAAGTACCTTAAGAGTAAAATTCTATTTACCGTTTAATTACGTCATAAGCGTGACGCCGGGAGTCCGATGCCTATTATCCCAAAAAAGAAACGGGCACACTTTCCATAATAATGGTCCGATTTTCAAAAGAAAAACAGTACTCATTTTGTTTTAAAGAGTTCTTTAACTTGCTATTGGGATAAAATGGTTAAAATTGAAAGCAGTTTCAATCTTACAATACATGCATAACTCAAGCAGGAGGTTGGCGGGTGCTCTGGGGTGTGGTTTGCTCCTTTTTTCCCTATTAACAGTCAATCGTCCTTATCTGCCCTTGTTCTTTTCCGTATGTTACTCTCTTGTAGCACCTCTAATCTTCGGGGCTTATATGACCTATTTTTGCTGCAAGTGCCGTTAAACCCAAGCTAAAACTAAACTAAAAAAGCATAACAACACAGACTTGAAGAATATATAAAAAATTCAACGAGTATGGTATAAAGCGGGAAATCACCATAGAATATGATCATTACTGAGGGTCATCAAATACCGATATAATGACTCATACCCCGAAGAACAGCGACATCAGTTCTATGATCAACTGAGTAACCTTTTAAACACCATGGATGACAAAGATAATGTGACAATCATGGGGGACTTAAACGGCAGAGTGGAAACAAGGAAGACGACGTGTGAGAGATGCATGCGGCCACACAGTGACAGAGAAACAGATGAAAACAGCAATGGAAAAATGCTATTACTATTACAATTTGTTTTTATGCAAAACATGACCTCGTCATATCAAATACCTTCATCCAACACAAAAGGAGTCAAGTTAAAACTTGGTACAAATATCAAATGGAATTGCCTAAAGATAGCATCACAAATTGATTTTATCCGGGCCAAAAGATCGAAACTGAGAAAAATCAGAGACTCAAGAGTGATTCCCATCTACGTCACAGACACTGACCACCGACCAGTCATCATGACTATTGACACACCAAGCAAGAAAAGGCCAGAAGCAAAGAAACGACGAGAAGTCGTAAATCTCAGAAATATAAATAACAATACCATAGATAAGATACTTGAACGTTTGAAAGATGTATTTCACAAATTTCCCCAAAACCGGGAGACATTGAAGAGGAATGGAGCAGGTGTGAACAGATCATTAAAAGAAGAGTGCGGCACCAGGAAAACAAGAGGGCAGAAAATGAAAACAACTATATATATGGTGGAATGACCAAGTGAAGGAAGCCATCCACTTCATCCAGCTGAAGAAAAAGGCATTGAAAAAGTGGAAGAAATCAAAGACAGGAAGATTACATCCTATACAGAAAGGAACGCCGCTAAACATCAAGGGTAGTAAAAGAAGCTAAGAACAGATCCTGGACAGTATATGGAGAACAGCTGGTGACAAAACGTAAAGAAGAACCTTGAAAGTTTTAGTTTTACAAGAGAGTTAAAAAAGCATGAGAATGCGGGAAGAACCATTCAACCCAACTGAAATAGTCAATGATGAGAACGGAAAACCTATTTTCAGATAGCCAAAGATTAAAGAAAGATGGAAACGCTATTTCCAGGAGCTGCTGAATCCTACAGCAGAAACAACAGCAAACAACTTCTCACCGAAAGAAACCACTCCAGAACCATCAAAACTGCTGAGTGAAACCCAACATGTAATAAAGAAAAGCCCCGCAAACAAAGTGATAGGCGTTAAAAACATCACAGCAGAAGAGATCAAACTATACTACCATATCGGAGAACTCTGGTTACGGAAGATATTGAACCTGGCCTGGGCGACAAAAACAACACAGAGCCTACAGAGGAATATCCCTTCTCAGCCGTGTGGATATAGCGTTTGCCAAGATACTGGACATGAGAATGAGACCAATTGTAGAGACTCAACACAATGAATCCGAGTTTGGTTTCAGAAAAGGCAGGGGCTGTCCTGAAGCTTTTTTGCATTCAGATAGTTGTGTGAGACTGCCATTGGACATGACAAGACCTCAATATCGTCTTCGTGGACCTCGAAAAGGCGTTCGACAGGGTAAATAAATGTCAACTTTGGGAAGTCTTAGAGGTTTTAGTAGAGGTTTTACGGCACTGGCTACTGCATAAGGTCATATGAGCACCAAGGGGTGGGTGTCAACAGAGAAGTCCTTACAGGGAATCAGACTTACTCTGTTCACCTCTCTAGCTTCAACAGCACAAAGTCTGCTTCGACTGTCAAGGCACCACGGATACAGCGGGTCACAAGAGTGTGACAAACATACAAAGAAGCAGAGGAAAATGACGATAGTAAGGATTAGGAAAGAAAAAACCGCAGTTCCCTGTAATAGTTCAGGCACAGTTATGAGCATGACATTGTTCGATCAGCCCATTTACAATTCTACTGTGCATTAGAACGAGAAATGTCCCCCCTTTGGGAATGGCCTAAAGATACTTCAGTCAGTTGCACCGCCACTTAGTCTTAGAGGAATAGGGTTTAAAAGGACAATTGCTGGAGAACATCATGGCACTTTTAAAAAAACAGCCTGTGTGCCGTAAGGTCAACAGAAGGACTATCGGACTGGTTCCCCATCAAGTATGAGGTGAGACAAGGGTGTGTTCTCTCTCCACTTCTCATCATCACTTACATGGATAAGATCACGAAAGTAGCAAATGACAACATCAATGAACTGAACGAGCTTCTATTTGCTGATGACCACAGTACATTAAATACAGACGAAGAGAAATCACAAAAACACCACAAAATTAATTAATGAGGAATGTAAACACCTAAACATGAAAATCTCCATGTCAAAAACAGAAGTTCTGAAGGCTAGAATAAAAACAGGTAGACTCAACATCCTTATTGACGGAACACAACTCCAACAAGTAGAGGAATTTAAGTATTTTGGGAAGCACCTTCACACGATATGGGCGTATGGACAAAGAAAGAGAAACAAGATCTATGAAGGCAAATGCAGTGACCTACCAGCTAGCACCCCTTCTCAGTCACAAGAACATCCCAACTGAAGTGAAATCCTAGCTCATCAATAGAATCTTCATACCAACATTAACATATCAGTGCCAAACATGGTCTCTAAACAAGGCATGAGAAAAAAAAATCAATGCACGCGATATTAGATGTCTCCGCAAAACCACCAACGTCACCAGAGGAGACCGCATAAGGAACGAGACCATACGTCTACATGTACCAGTCGTAAATTTATTAGAGCGTCAACGAGTCAAATGGTTCGGACATCTAAACTGAATGCCCCAGAAACAACTAGCGGCTAGAGCTTACAACACCCGCGAACCCGGCTTTAAATCAAGAGGAAGACCAACGAAGACCTGACTGGATGGGGTTAAAAAGGTCCTGGAACAATATAACTAATTAACATTCTATCACAAACGCCGAAAGCTGCACCTCCCCTTAACATCCTAAGGATACCAGAGGAAAGAAAAGGCAAAGTAAAGTAAGAACTGAGGAGCAAAAGTGCTCACTTTGTTTCAACTGGCATCTTTCTTCAGGGTTGCTGCGTCAATGGAAAAGAGTAAAAGGCTTACACTGCTGATACCGTGAGTCGAGGAAAGATGGCGGCGGTGGCGATTATAAGAAAAATAAGACGACAAGAAGGATATATAATAGAGCAAATGTATATGAAGGTGAAGAGCAGGTAATGTGGGATAGAGAAAAAAGAAGAGGTACGGTTATGAAGGAGAGTGGAAACACACGAAATCACACACACACACATACACACACACACACACATACACACACATACACACACACAAACACACACACACACACACACAATACATACTTACACACACACACACACACCCAGAGAGAGAGAGAGAGAGAGAGAGAGAGAGAGAGAGAGAGAGAGAGAGAGAGAGAGAGAGAGGGGGGGCATGCAGCGGATCCCACACTCCAGTACATAGCATTTTTCGTTCTTGTTCATGCGACAGAAAAGAAAGAAAATCTGGATCAGTACCAATAATAGTTCTAAGAAACTTTATCAAGCAAATAATTGCATCAGATACTTTAATAGGTGTCTCAATTTAATTTTGACTGTGTTAACAACATGAGTCCGGACTTTTCATACTAGATCTAGGACCTACGCAATACGCAATGAAAGGCTTTGGGCAGGGTAAAAAAGGACGGAAGGGGGGAGCTCAGTGAAAAGGAAATATTTTGATCTAAAAAGTCTCGTTTTCTCAATACTATCGAACGAACTAAGGCACAGTGTAAGGTCAGTGATTATAAAACATTATAAAAATTGATTAACTTTTTAAACTGAAGTTTAAAAATCTCTCGGCAATGTATTTCCCTGTCTCGTACATTCCAAACAATGAAGAGAGGGAGCCGAAAGCGCAAGGCGAAAATGCGTGACGTCACGGCTCTGCGCGATGTCACGGTGGAAGGGTTTAGCTAGGTTTTTGCGGATTTGGTTGATAAAAGGGTAAGACTATACTAGCCAAGGTAAGACTTCTACGATAACCATTAAAAAGTTTTCTGGAAGAAGAAAGAATGGTTTACCAACAAGGGTAGTTTGAAAAAAATATGACGAGAAAATTTATCAAAAATCAATGGTTAAAAATTGTCTATTTTTCAACTTGAAATATCTCGAGACTCATTAGTCGCACATCGACCTGGAAAAAACCGTTTTGAAGGTCATCCAAAGGTCTTTAAAGACATGTACCGGACTTGAATGACGATTCCCTAAATTAAACAAAAATATGGGCAGTTTGAACCCATTGTCTCCACAAGACGTCATGTCCGGAAACAAAACTCAATGGGACTTTCCGAAGCCAAATCACGCTATAGTGAGCGCGTTCACTGAAGTGCCCACATGACTACATGTATCTCCTTTTGCTCGACGCGACGTAGCTTCGTGCACGGCAGTCACTATTATAGCAACGGGTCGCGAGGTATGTATGTATTCTTGTGGCGACCACAGCACACAGCACACACACACACACACACACGGCGTGTCGACCGGCACTCCTTGGCTAGGTATTTTGACCAATGGTGATAATGCTTATTTAAACCTGTCACAACCCGAGTCTGTCGATCTCGACGACGAAGTCTCGATAGCTACAGGGACCGATCGCAGGCGACGGTCGCGCACGGCTACACGTCGAGTCGCGTGTAAATTGTAAGAAAACTGTTTCTTTATAATTACAATCTTACTTGATTGATTTTGAAGCGGCAAGGACCGCGTGCGACGCATAAAATAAGGAGACATAGTGCAGGCTAATTCAAATTCAATAAGCCAGACCAAATGTGAACATGGACATACTTTTTCACCATGAGAATGCCCATCCGCATACGAGTGCCAGAAAAAGGGAGGGAATCACATCATTTGGATGGAAACCACTGTCGTCACACCCCCTATTCATTCAATTCTACAGATTTGGAATCTTCAGAGTTTCATTTTCACTTCACCTTTCGGTCCTATGAAAGAAGCATCGGCAAAACCGGGTAGGTCAACACAATGGAAACCTGTAAAAATCAAGGCCGCTGTGAAAGATTGGGGGAAGAACTAACCTGCTCAGTTCTGACATAATGTGAACTTACTAAAAAAAAGATGGACAGTGGCTATTGAACAAGATGGAGACAAGGCAAGGTTGAGAAATAGAAATCTGATTCCCAGATGCTCCCGTTCTATTTGATTGTAGTATGATACTGATAGTGATAGTTGCAATTGCTTTCTTATTCTTGTCACAAAGACTTAAGTCTAAGTCTAAGTTATATTATATTATAAATTATAAATGAGCCTGCATTTTTTTGACTCTCCCTCGGTAAGTTAGAAAGATTCCAGCTTGTACTACTATTGTAGTGTAGTAATAATAGTTTACAGTATCATAGAATGTGTTTACAAAGAACACTTACCTATAACTTTCGTAATAGCCGTTACAGTGCTTTCCCTTTTCCCAGCAAGAGCTGCACTCAGAAAATCTTCTACTGTGTTGGCTGCCAGGGAGTTTATGCCAGACGATAAGGTACTGCGGAGAAAAAAGAAACGACCTTCTAGATTAACACTGATTCAGTTCAGTGTCAATGTCGATCCGATCCACTTAAATCATCTACATATTCTATGTTGAATTCGAGACGGATGTTGCAACAGTTATTTCATGGGTATTCTTGTATAAACTGCCTGGTATTAGTAAAGTATTACAATGAATGTTTTCCCCCCTTCTCTTTTGTGTTAGATCTAACTTGTACAAAATATAAACAACATCGGGTGAAATCACCCCAGAATACAACTCAATACCAAGACTATCCCTTTCTCTACAGCAACAATAACACCAGCATTAACAATAACAACGATGACAAAAAGAACAATATCTACACAATGTTTATCTCTTTATCGAAATACCCAAGTAAATATCGAAAATAATTACAACCAGGGAACTCACTCGCAAGATAAAAAAAACCCCTTGAAACAAGAACAACCCTCCCCTCCCCCAACAAACAATAAAAAACAAAATAAAATAACAAACAAAACAAAACAACAACAACAAAAAAATGACAGCTGATGTCTAGCTAGTAATACTACTAGAAGAAGTATCCTGACCTGAGAGCTCCAGAGAAGATGGTGGCTATGTACAGGCCAGGTAGACCAGGCAGGAAACCCAACGTGTGCATTACAAAGTACGGCATCAGCTGGAAGAAGAGAATGTGTGCTCCGGTTGGTGTTATTTCCTTTTTTTTGGGGGGGGGGGGGGGGGGGTCGAGAAGAGCATGATCAGGCACATATGCAGAAAAGAACATAATCAGTGACAGGAGATAAAGACCAACTATACTGGATGTTGTGAACTACTCAACTAGAAAATGGAATGTACTGATTAAAATGGTCACCGTCTGATCTCTGGAGGGATAAAGACTTTTGAAAAAAGGAAATTGAATTTAACGGAAATTAATTGTACAACTTTTATGTAGGCTGCAGGACAGACAGAACTCACCCAAAGGAAAAGTATAGCCAAGACTATGATTCCTATACTATAACTAATGCATATATACGAGTAGCTCTGCCAGGAGGTAAATCACATTTGAGGCGTTCAATATTGTAGTTAAAATCGTTTGAATTTATTCTTATACTTATATAACTTTTCATCCCCGACAGGACCAATCATCATTCACCCAAGACTGCAGTTCAGCAGGAGGAAAAGCAAACTTCATTAATAATTTATAGAAAATAAATAATTTTGGACTGCAAATAAAGCCCTGTCTGGGAATATCTTCTACTGATAATGTAGAACTAGAAAGGCAGGACAATATTCAATTGCAGCTTGTTCAAGTCACGAGTTTTTGTATGGTTTCTGCCAAATCTTAAATTTACTATTCGATAGGATACGATTAGCATTCTCTTGTATATATTAAGACGTAGAAAATTAATCAACTCCAAGATGTACCATTATTTCCAATATGTCATTGCAGGCGTTTAAAAGTTCCCGAAATCACACAATAAGGTCTCATTCAGCCCGCCATATCCCTGACAGATAGAGTAGAAACAGCCCGCCTCTTAATAATAGTAGTAGTAGATAAAAGTTGCTTTTACAGGGGGTGTAAAACGTTTTACAGTCATCGCAGTTCTCCACTACCTGGTTCCGGTTGTCAACAAAGCCTGCTGCAAGTGGATCACAGCCCAACACATTGAAGTATGCGAGCAGCACGAGACCAGTGGTTATCAGGACGAAGGAGAAGATGACGACCAAGGGAATGGTTAAGTAGAAAACTCTGTAGATTAAGAAAAGATATAGATTTACCCTCGTCGTAAAGCAGACTCAGTTGTTCTACACCAACTAGAAGGGAGGGGGGAGGAGGACTGGGTTATTCTATTACAAAAGTGTCTGCATTATGTGTCCTTTTTTGCTTTTTGCCAACACATACATTCTACTGTTACCAATGATCACAAAACTGCAATAAAACGGGGTTTTTTGTGTTAATAATTTGGACGTATACATGATTGGTCTTTCATCCCCAGCTTTAGCGACACATAATGATTATAATGCAAATAATTGGACATACACTTAAACCAATCATCACAATGTACTCAAACAAACAAACAAACGAACCACAACTTAAAAGTTTGTTTTTGCGTGTATTGAGGGACATCGACATTGGTGGAATGGACGTTATACATGTATTGCACATCGAAAGAAAGGAGATATTTATCTTTACAGCTATCAATATTTTATTACGATAGTTTCGAGTAGATTGGAAAACAAAGCAGTCACAAATGCACACAAAACCTGGAAATATCATAAATGAGATAATTAGTATTTTGTTTGCGAGCCATTGATAATGTGTAGAGCACCAAGCCTTTGGGTGTAAACTGTGTAAAATTTTCAATAGGTTTTCACTAGTGCTGTTGGCCTATTGAGAAAGTACTTAGTCATGTATAAAGATGTCTACCTGATTGACACCATGAAGAAATGAGGGTGAGACGTGAAATCCCAGTAGTTGCGTAATGTAGTCCCTTAAACAAAACCTTCTTTTGATTTTCACGAGTGGGTATTTTTCCCTTCCTCCAGCCAGACCACCGCAAACCATGACAGTTTCGTAACCTCTGTTCCTCTTTGACAGATGATTATGTCCAAAATCTAACATAATCCATGCGCAAAAAAGGTTCGTGCTCAACACGAATTAATGAATACTAAGCAAAATACTAATGAGCACATAATTTAATGTTGAATCCAAGTTTTGCATGGTATTTGTGATTACTCTGTTTTCCAATCTGTTTGGAAATAACGAAATATAATGCATTAATACTGTTCAATGCAGAAACAATAATATTCTCCATTCATTTGACATTCAATGTATGCCCATTCTACCAATGTTGAGACACTCTAATACAAGCTCGCACACACTTTACCCACGTTTTTTGTATTTCCCACAATTTAGCGAAGTTTGATTTCTTAAACGCGCACAAACACACACACACGCACATACACACACACACACACACACACACACACACACACACACACACACACACACACACACACACACACACACACTGCCGAAAGTCACCGTGTGGACAGAATGAATACTCACAGGCATGGAGCGTAAAAATGCTCCTTAAAAACTCAGAACATGTTATGAGCCTTTTTAGGTTTTTGTTTGCGTAAAGTAAAGCGATGTACATTGACACAAAAAAATGGACATTTAATGCGTGGAAAAGTGAGACAGACCGAAAGACAGAAAGACAGACAGACAGACAGTAAACAAGTGGGACCTACCGCGCTCGCAAAAGCATAATTAATTAGATCGTATGAGCGCGCAGGACACACGTTGCTTGTTTTCACGTCAGTTCAAAGCACGGCTTGATATAACTGTGTGTGTGTGTTGAAATGGATGAAGCATCTAGAGCATCTAAAATATATATTACCTTTTAGATATAATAATACGAACATGAGACAAAGTAGACCGAAAAAGAGGCCCCCTC
>NW_004797736.1:462347-467059 GCF_000002075.1 Aplysia californica | reverse complement strand
TCTCTCTCTCTCTGTTTCTCTTTCTCTCGCTCTTCTGACTGAATGACTGAGTGCCTGTCTGTCTGCCTGCCTGTCTTCTATATCACTGTTATAATTTTTGCGATATACAAAACAGAGCCGTAGAGCACACACCCGAAAAGGAGCGAGGTCCTTTACCTCTTAAGGCCTCTGTTTTCTTTTTGGTTTTTTTTTTTGGGGGGGGGGGCTGTTGTTGTTTTTTTTGTTTGTTATTCTGGCTAATGGTGCACTTGTACATCTTGTACGTGAGGATACATAAGACTGCCGGAACTCAAGTGATTATCCAACACATTATAAACAGTATACACCATCTTCACAAAGAGCCATAAAGCAGCCAAATAAAATCTTCAACTAAAGATAGGAAATGAAATCTCCCCAAAGAAGAACAGCTAACATTTCTAGGAGTCAAACTCAAACTCGACCAAAGTCTAACTATGAAAAGTCAAGTAGAGAACATAAAGAACAAGGCGAAAAAAAGACTCCAACTTTTAAAGACTCTTGCAAGTAGTTCATTGTGATCAGACAAACAAACTCTGAGAGATCTATACCTTGGTTATGTTCGATCTTCCCTGGAATACAGCAATATTCTACTCACTATGTGCAGTACAAAAACTTGCAACACTCTTGACAAGGTCTAAAACAATGCCCTAGATGGTGCCATGAGATCCACACTTACCGTAACATGTGAAATCCTTTCAAATGTTGAGCCCCTGGGAATCCGCAGAGACAAAGCAGTTTTGGAGCTACAAGAAAGAATCAAAAGAATGGGCCCCAACCACCCAAACATGGAAACCAAAGAAACGAATTTAACAAAAGTCAATCACGCATCTGTGAATGCATCACATCACAGAACTAATGGAGAGTCACCATCTACCACAAAACAGAAAAGAAACCAAAAGAGTCAATCAAACAGCCCTCCCCACCTTCTTAAAAAAGCCAATCATTACATCTCTCAAAGACAATAGCACAAAATCTTCAGACTCATATACTGTTTGACTCCCATCATCTGATAACATTCTGTGGCATCAACCTGGTAATGCAGTGGGTCCCCGGACTCTTAAACATACCTGGAAATGACAGGGCAGACACACTTGCAAAACGGGGATCTAGACAGGAACAACCCAACATTCCAACTTCATACAACACTGCAAAACTAATCATTAAAAAAGAAAAAAACAACAACAAAAGATTGGATGAACATATGGGCCCTGGGAAAGACAGGAAGAGCAGTTTTCAAATATATTATGACCACTACAAAAAGGAATAACAATATCATTATCAACCACCTACAGAGAAAGAAACAGACCACGATCTTCCGCCTACGATCAGTACATATAGGACAGAAAAAACAGCAACAACAACATCCAATGCAAAAATTCCTGCTCAATTGATTTCTTTATTAATTCAGTACACAACCCCTCACAGTTTTGTTCGTTTCGCTGACTTTGCCTAACAAAAGCAAATGACTGTCAAGCTCGACACGGATCCAATTCAAATAGGTTATATGTCAATCAACGAAATGAAAAGAATAGGTCTACCTACTATACTTTGCTGAATCGAGACACACTAATGAGGCATTTGTGGGTGTCTTTTCATCAAAAGTAATTCAAATGAACAAGCTTTAAGATGACACCTTAATGATTCCATATGCCCAGAAATTGACAAGTACCTGATTCCACCGCTCTGAAAGACATATACTTACAGTTTCGCTTGCTTTATTGACCTGGTAGCGAGCAGGCGTTGGGCGCTGGACTGGCTGAAAGTGACGGAGGTCCAATAGAAAAAACTCCCAATTGACAGACCCCATACTGTGTGACGGACGCGGGGGTCTGGGTTAATACTGGAAAAGACATGGAGTTTGAGGGAAGAGTGTGTGCATGTCTATATATTATGGGTGTGCACATATGCGTGCGTATGCATGTTGGTGTGTGAGTGTGTGTGTGTTTGGGGGGGGGGGGGTTGGGGTGAGGGGGGGGGGGTGCAAGTGAGTGTACGTAATGAAACACCCAAATAGTGTGCCAGGATCTGGAAAATAAAGATGTATGTCATCTCTTATCTCATTGGGAGTGGGGAGGTATGCCTAACTAGTCACACATGGCTTTTTTCGAAGGTTGAGCTCTGGGCCCAGAATGAAGAATAGTGAACAGGAAAAAAAAACAGAGATAGAAAACAGAGGTGATATAATCGAAAAGCAAATGTCAAGTTCTGTTTATTTACTTATTACTCCTTAGCTTTTTGGACGCAGTGAATCTATTGCTGCCCCACCCCCTTAAAAAATTCTCTTGAGGGGGATGGAGCGGGATAAAAGACAAACTACATGTAGTGGGTATACATGTGTGGCTTGTATCATAAATAATATTTACAAGAATTTATTTCTACCAACGAATAATGGCTAAATAGGAGGACAGCAAACGCTATTCTGGTGCAATTACTTGAACTTGAGTCTGTCGCGGGTAAAATTGGTTATACCGAGTACCAATTGCGGATGGGATCGGGTCGGGCTGGTCGATCGCCCGACTCGTCGTCTGAAAACAAGCGCGTTTATTTTTTAGGCGACGAGTCGGGCAATCGGTTTGTGCCAAGATAGCCGCTTTGCAGTCTCAATCGGGCTAGCAAACCGACCCGACCCGACCCGACCCGATCGTATCAATAGGCACTCGGTATTAGATTACAATCCCACTATGGAAAAGCATTGAGTCGATGGTTTTGTCAGCGTTTAATTCTAATAATGTAGGTGTTATTACGCTCCCATCACCACAATTTACATCATTTAGGAGGCGAGCTTCGGCCTTCCATGTCAATTGGGCTGAGAGGGATACAACATCCCAGCCGAAAAGCCGACATACTCGCTAAAAATTCTCTCCACTCGAGAATCATACTTGGATCTCCTGCGTGCAATGGCGAAGAGCCTTACAGCTGCATCACAGCAGATGCTGGTGTGTGTGTGTGTGTGTGTGTGTGTGTGTGTGTGTGTGTGTGTGTGTTTATGTGTGAGAGTTTTTCTTTACTTTTGGGAAGAGTTTTACGTCGCTCGCTAGTGCATAAGGCCATATTAAACGCGAGGAATACGTTAAGCATTTTCCGTTTTCTTCACCTTCACCTTCACCTATCCCCGTAGACTGGATGTCCGAAGGAGCGCTTTTGAAGATTTGGCCTCCAGCTTCCTCCACTCCTTCCGGTCTTCAGCTTTCCAGAGCGTGTCTTTGAGTTCCAGGCCTGTCCATTCCTAGATGTTGTCCTTCCAACTCTTCTTCGGTCTGCTTCTGCTCCTTTTTCCCTGGACACTGCCTTGCAGGATCATCTTGGCAAGGCTGGATGAACGGGTGATGTGTCCATACCATTGCAGTTTGCGCTTCCTGACCAGAGTGAGAAGGTCAGCATATGGTGCGATTTCATTTTTGATTCGTTTTTGACTTCCTTATTTTGTGGTGTGATCTTTGCATGAGATACCAAGGATTTTTCGAAAGCATCTCATCTCCACAGCTTTGATCCTTCTTTCGAGGTCTGCTTTCAAGGTCCAGGTTTCACACGCATACAAAGTACTGACATGACCAGAGAACGCTTCAGTCTAATCTTTGATCTGATGGTGATATTTCTGTCGTTCCAGATGGTTTTCAACATGGTCATTGCTGCTGAAGTTTGCGCTATTCTGGAGTTTATTTCTTGGGTTTTTTTTAAATCTTTCGTCTGTAACTATTGCACCCAGGTATTTGAAGCTGCGTGCGGTTTCAAGCTTCTGGTTGTTGATCCGAATGTCTTCTGTGATGTTCCGGTTGTTGTTAGACACCAGTTTGGTCTTCTCGGCACTGATTTCCATTCTGTAGGCTGTGGACGTCTTTTCAAGATGGTCTACTAAGCTGACTAGTTCTTGCTCTTGTCTCACAAGGCCGTCTAAGTCGTCTGTAAAACGTAAGTTATTAATTGTTCTGCCCCCAATACTCATTGTTCCTTCTTGATCTTCAAGTGCATAGGCTTCCGGTTTTGTCTGGAATTAATTTTGACCCGTTTCCCGGATGGCGGCCGAAGCCTACGCGTATGGATTTAGGACCAACAAGGGATCTTCAACGTGTGCAACTTACACAAGGGACCTCTGAGGGGTTGTTTTCTGTTGTTTTTTTTGGGCTTATATTTGTACCTTAAAGATCGGGGGTGTGGCTGAAAGACAGCAATGAGAAAGCCAGGGGTAGCAGTAGAAAGCGCCAGGAGCTCATAGGAAAAAAGGGGGAGGGGGGAGGCAGAAAGAGGAGATGAAAGCAGATAATACAACATGACTAGAAAACAAGAAAGGAAGTGAGAGAAGAATTTTTTCTACGGCAGTCAGGTTTCGAACTCGGGACCTATTTAATGAAAAGCGAACGCAGTACCCCTTGACCACGAGAGCCGCACAGTGTAAATTGTGGACGATGAAAATAAAACACTTACCGCACCACCGCAACCCACATAATATAATTTAGTTGTGGAAAACTGAGCCGTGGCACAAACCGAGCTCGACAAACTATCTCATGATTGGACTGTGCAATAGGGGAAAAGAGATACCATCCCACTACCGACTGCGGTGTGGCATCAGTTTAACCTTTTGCTCCTACAACCAACACGCATACTACTACTACTACTACTACTACTACTACTACTACTACCACCACTACTACTACTACTACTACTACTACTACTACCACTACTACTACTACTACTAC
>NW_004797736.1:460485-461931 GCF_000002075.1 Aplysia californica | reverse complement strand
GCCTCCCCTTCTTCTCCCTACAGCGCCCCCAACACACCGCCCGCGACATAAGGCGAGGAGGGAGGGAGGGAAGGAGGAGTTCTGGAGGATGGAACGGTCCAAAGACCTTTCGCCTCTCGCCTCCCTCCCACCACAAACAGGGCGCGCGCTATTTGCACGGGAGGCCACGCACGGCGAATGCCGGACTGGCAAACAGATCAATGCGTGGACACAATGATATCTGACATTTCAAATGCACGTGCGTGCCGCGTCCAGGGAAGCTGCTCATCGCTAGGCGCCCCCTCGCCAGAACAGAGGCAAGTCTTTCTCCAATTTTAAAAGTGCCACTCACTCACTCGCTGGCCCAACCGGCAGTTCTGAGAATAGCACCATCATCATTGAGATGACATTAAAGATGACACCAACAATAATGATACAAACAGGCGGTAAAGACACCAACGATGACTAAAACGACAAACCTAGCCTTAAAAAATAACCATCATCATCATCATCATCATCATCATCATCATCATCATCATCATCATCAGCATCAGCATCATCATCATCATCATCATCATCATCATCATCATCATTGTAGAAAAGTGCAAGAGAAAGTGAAGACTTGGATAATGTTTTGATAAGTTTTTGTTAGTTCAAAAAGACGTTCAATGTTAATCGCCTGTATGGCTTATTTTAGGAACATAGTGAGTAGGAAAAAAGACATCACCATCATATCTACGACAAGGATAACAACGACAAAGATAACAAAAACAAAAATAACCCCAAAAAATAACAAAAACAATAGCATCAAGCAAAATGGACGCCATTATAAAAAACCGTTTTAAAACCAACAAACCGCCTAATTTTCGATTCTGCCATCTTTTTTCTACACTTATCACTGTTTTTATTCTATTAATTGATCCCCCCCCCCTTCTTTTTTTTCATCTACCACGAAAAGGTTAAAGAGAGCGATTGATAATCATTCAGCCTACATCAAATTAAAATAATAAAAAAAACAACAACCATTTACAAAATGGATACATCTTTATTAATGAAATCATCACACAATCAACAAAAGCCGCTTTCTATTGATTAAACTTTATCTCCCCCCACCCCACCCCACCCAAATCGCACTTCCTGATGCACCAACCAACCGACTCTTGCGAAATGGAATTCAAACTATAATATCATTTCGCTCGCGCTGACTGCCCTGCCTGTTTGCTTTCCCCCCAGCAGACAATGATATTCCTAAAACGAGGCCTCCAGTTAGATGTCAATTGAATACTGAGCTACTTTTATGGTCATCAGTTGCTAGGCTGATTGGGGCTACTGTAAACATCATGAAATTATATTGACCAGGATTATTAAGTGAGTGTGGGAGGGAGGGAGGGAGAGGGGACAGACAGACAGATAGACAGACAGACAGACAGACAGACAGACAGACAGACAGACAGACAGACAGACAGA
>NW_004797736.1:455104-460184 GCF_000002075.1 Aplysia californica | reverse complement strand
GTAAATATGGGCTCAACTAACAAAGAAGAGTTGGATTTCTTACACCCAGTCACCAGATGTAAGTTGAGGACATGTTTTACTGTACAGTGGCGTCCAAAAGAAACTTGAAAATGTAATCACCCTAATCATTGTGTTAAAACCTTGTACGTATATACCCACTATTGCAGCATGCCAATTTAAAGCTTAATAAAACTTGCATCATCTGACACAATAATATTTCACTTATGTAAAGATATGCTCGAGATATGGTCATTTAAAATTGACCTTAAAAACTCAGGCTTGGCAAAATTGGGCGAAGTCAAAGAAACGTAAAAATGTGTTCGTGTGTGTATTGGGGTTCATCAACGTTGGTGGAATGGATATATATGTATTTAATATCAAATGAAAAGGAAATAGTATTGTCTCTGCAATGAGAGGCATCTTCTGAAATATATTTTCAAACAAGTTAGAAAACTGATTACTTACAAATACCATGCTGAACTTAGACTTAACATTGCATATACTCATTAGTATGCTTTGTTTTTGTTTAGGAGCTATTGGTCTTCTTGTAGAGCACAAACTTTTTAGAGCATGGCTGTGTAAGTTAGATTTAGGAAAAATCATCTGTCAGTGAGGAGCAGAGGCCATGAAACTGCCATTTTTGGTGTGGTGGGACGGAATTAACAAAATCGTCCGCATGTGAATCATCGGATGGCTTGCTGTAGTTGACTACATCGTGCAAGTGTTGGAAAGTCATGACTTACCCTTATTTCCCTCATGATGTCAAGTAGACATCTCCATTCATGGCAAATCACTTTCTAAATTTGCCAATATTACCACGCGACAATTCATGGAAAACTATATCATATCAACGTTGGAGTAGTCACCAGTAAATAGCCCGATATGAATACTACAGGTAAGTGAAATCCCATGAAACAGCAACTGAAGAAAATTGACGTTTCTCCGAACTCAGACCCTTCGTTTGCAACCGTCTGTGACATCTGGGATGAAATGACTGATAATTGTCCAAAATTTAGCAGAGTCGATGCCCAATGGGTTCGTGCACTACACAAAACCAATGGCTCCTACACAAAATCACAATGAGCACATTTAATGTTAAGTCCATGTTTTTGTGGTATTTGTGATTACTCTGTTTTCTGTTTTGTTTGAAATTGAAACTATCGACAATAAATATTGTGTATTTCTGAGAAACAAATGTTCCATTAATTGGATATGCAATGCATGTCCATTCTATCAATATTGATGGTCTCCAGTACACACGCGAAGACAACGTTTCTGTGATTTCGCACAATTTTGCCAAGCCTGATTGTTTAAGGTCAATTTTGAGTGACCATAGTATTATATCGAGCATCTCTTAACATAGATGAAATATTATTATGTCAGATAATGCAGAATTTATTTAGCTTTAAATTGGTATGTTGTATGAGTGGATAGAGCAAGGCTTTAACCCGATTATTTGGTGATTACATTATCAAGTTTCTTTTGGAACCCACTGTATAATACATGTGTGGGTGTGTTACACCCAGTTGTCGGTCAAAGGGATATAAATAGGGTGCCGTGAAAAGGGTTAATATGTAAAGCCCAAGTAACTCTCAGCGATAAATCGTATTACATTCTTCGTATAGTAGAACAGTCAGATTGATCAAACTCCACATTCTGTTTAAACATTCTATTTTATAGAGTCCAATTCCCTTTAAATTGGGGGAGAATCCTTCTTGCGGCAGATGACGCTTCGCAATAATTTGCCTGCATTCTGTGTGTTATTACTAACACATGTAAAAAAAAAAGAGGCCCACGAAGTTATTAGTTGCAAAATTCTTATGACACAAACTCTCCCTACGCCCTCTCTTAATAATATGTTATTGTAGTCTCTGGACTTAATCGTCCACAGACATTCGAGGGATCAGTAGGCCTCTACATCTCAATAAATAGAATAAGAGATTCTGTCGACCAAGTCACAATAGGCCTACTGTACACTGTACAGTGACTGTGCAGTAGTTGATAGTAGATACATGTATCTAGTGTGCAATGTGTAGTCCTAACAGCTTTGACGTCAGATGCACTTACAACGCACTGGGTGACCTTGATACCTAACTTTAGTTTGAAAATAGACAATTGAAAAAAAGTTTTCTCAAGTTTTAAAATAAGGCATCAAATCAGGTTCCACGAGAGCCATTTTGCTTAGTTTGATACGCCGATTTCGAAAATGAAATCAGTTTTTAGCAGTGATAATTATTTTGAAAATTCTGCGCGCAAAGTTTTATCCCGCGCGGCGGCAAACATCAAAGGATTTTTGCGTCACAGCCTCCCACGTGTCACTTCACACTGAGAGGGGGGGGGGGTCTATTATAAGATCACTAAAAAGTGACTGTTGTCTGTCCTCTTTATGATAGGAAAATACTACAAGATGCAATCTTGGTAGAATCTATACAAAATACTTCTTTTTGTCATCTTCTAAATCCAGCAAGAAAAACGGTCAACCGCGAGTTATTTTGTTAATTTGGACATGCTGGTTCCGAATTTGATAACATTTTTACGATTACACATAGTTTTAAAGGTTTTATTTTAAAATCTTTTGTCAGGCCGCTGGTGTATCGATACCAGAATCAATACCATCACAACGGGGTATTCGCTAAAGGCAGTCGCTGTTCCCCGGACAAATTTTTTCCTGTTTTTAAAAATAGAGTCGCTGTTCCCCGGTGCTCCGGAAAAAATTACTGAAAGTAGTTCAAGGACCAAGCTAAGTTTCTATCAATTCAGTAAGTGATTGCATTCGCCATAAGAAGAAAAAAAAAGAAAAATAGAAAACACTATCGGCAGAAAGACCGAGGTACTCGATACAAATTCTTCCTACTCGGGATTCGAACGCAGGTCTCCTGCGTCCGACAGCTAAGGGCTTTATCGCTATACCAAGGACGCCGATCCTGTATATCCAGTAGGGTTTATCCCAGCTAGCAAAGCGACTTCGAAACTTCACAAACAACCTCAGTTCAAGAATGTCCTGCAGGGGATCTGAATAAGGGTCCTCCTCATCATAGCCCAACATGATACCTACTGGGCAAGGTGTACCATTCTTCTGAGTAACAATATTCAGATTTATACGCCCTGAATATTGTACATGTTTGCATGTAGTGTAAACAAAACGTTTTTATGATCATTTTTGTTTTTATTTTTTATTTTATTTTTGGTTTGGGTTTAGTTTTTTTTTCTTCTGAAACCTGAGGTAGCAATAACGGTGGTGACAATAACTTAGCAATAATATGTTGCCCATAAACAGTAAGCTCACTCTTCAAGGATGATTCTGCCTGCGTCCTCGGCGATCTCCCATACCTTGTGCACTCCGCCGACTTCAACACAGCCCTGTCAATAGTAATGTTTAAAATATATAATAATTGATTTAATGAACAAAAACAGCGACGTATCAGTAACGCGTAATATCACATCTTTTCATCAAATGAGTATTGTCGTAGTGCTAATTGACATAGCTGTAGGGAGAAATGTTCAATATTTCTTTCACACAAACATTGTCAGTTATCTTTTGGGGGAGTGCTGAAATTGATCACAAGGTAGACAACGTTCCAACTCTTGATAATGTAATAACACGTCCACATTTATGCCGTTATTAACATAGTGGAGCACGCCTTTAACTTTTTTAAATGCGTCTATTTTAAAAAAATGAATTGTCAAGGGGCAGTTTGTTTTATTTGAAATAAAGAAAAATGTGTAGCGCTAATTTTTCTTGCCCATCCTCTTAGATCAGAACTGTTACAAACCGTAATACCTTAATGAGGATAAGGAATATTCCTCCAAAGATGATGACTGTTTGAAATACATCGGTCCACACGACACTCCGGATTCCTCCCTGTGGTTGTCAACTTAGTCGGTCAGTACATACATAATTATAGTTATCAAAGAGCAGTTGCAGTTGTAGTAGTAGTAGTAGTAGTAGTAGTAGTAGTAGTAGTAGTAGTAGTAGTAGTATTTAAAATGCCGCTGGCGCATACAAATGCATTGCAACTGAACTGGAATAGGTCAATGTTCTTCCCTTGTTGTACTCTTACATTAAATACTTGAATTTGCTTTGTTGCTTCATTGTGACCATTTAGTTTTCACTTACAAACAGAACTTTTATCAACTGAAATGGGCAGAAATACCCAAGCTTTCAAATATGAGACTAAAACTGACACTCTTAATATGTGGCACTCAATGACATTTCCTAAATAAATATCAGATCTATTGCATTTCAAGGAGGAGCGTTTTTTTTTAATAAAAAAAAAAAATTCAACGCGCCGCCGACACCATTCATTATTAATGTCTGGGTCGACTCGATGGCCAGACTGAACTGCTGTTGGGCCGAACCTGTCATGCAGTCTGTAGTGTGTCCATGCATGTGCTTGAGAAATGCTAAGAATACAAAGCAATTCCAGAGCTGTCTCAAGGCTAGAATAAGTGCTGGTGAGAGACAGGCTTAATTGCAACTTGGGGTCACTTCTCTTGACCGTTGACTTTTCGAGGATGACTGGCAGGGCCATGTGAAATACGTGCCGTTGTCCCGTTTAGCTAAACCTGACGTCACTATGAATAATTCGTTAGCATGAATATGATCCCTTTCTTTTTCTCTTGTGTGTAATTGACTTTACTGTACGCTAAACTAGCTACGGTCCGATAATCAAACATAAAATCTTAAGTGTTTGTTTATCGGGCCATAGCTAATTAAAACAAGATTCCCAAAAACTGAACCACATAGATTGAATAACGTGACTTACAATAGCAGTGTATATGGTTCCCACAGCTCCGATCATTATCACTGACAACCACAGAGGAATGTTAACCGCTGAAGATAGAAACAGAGAAAATACCTATTATATCAGTCGAACCTGTGTAAGACGGAACCGCAAGGGAGGGAGAAAAAAAATCCGTCTTAGACAAGTCTGTGGGACCATGGGTCTCTTGTTCGGTCTGCAAGCTTTGGTCAAAATTTCGCTCCTCATAAAATTAAGGCCGGCACTATTTCTCCGAACGTTCGGGAAAATAAAGCTAGGCACTATTTCTCTGAACGTTCGGGAAAATAAAGCTGGGC
>NW_004797736.1:453410-455004 GCF_000002075.1 Aplysia californica | reverse complement strand
TCCCCCCCCCCCCCTTTTCCCAATTTTGTGTCACCCACCATTTTTTATAATGTTTAACTACATCAGCAATTTTCGTAACCCCCAAGTTCATAACGCAGTAAGCAAAGAAAGCCCCCAGAGAAGTAAAATATTTAATTTCAGTTTCTTCGTTTGACATTGGCAAACAATAATTGCTAGACTGACAAAAATACGGCCAGACCGTTCTAACGACGTCCAAGACAATCATCTGTACAAACAACGACTTCCAACTTTACCCTGTGTTCTTTTTTACTGTTTTATAATGACACAAGACCTAAACCCTGCTGAATAAAATGTCTTAAAATGCAATACTACGGCCACTTAAAACGAAACAACACCATTGTGAAAGAGGGGTTTGATGGAAGGATGTTTTTAGTTTAGTTTTAGTAGAGGTTTTACGTCGCTCGCAACTGCATTTATATAAGGTCATATGAGCGCCAAGGAAGGGTGTGGGGCAGAAGAGATAGGAAAAGAAAAAGTGTAACTTGGATGGATATCATTTAAACATGGACTGCCCTGGGTTATTATGGCAGAATGTGCAATGGCAGAATGTGCAACGGCAGCTTGCGACCGTGAAGGATGGAGGGTCATTACACGTCAACCTCTGAGTCAGAGATGACACCTCCAGGTATCCAAGTAATGACAATGGCCGAGACATCTACCTATCAACGACAACCACTTTTCTGCCGTGCCGAGGCAGAGCGACGTATCTGCACTTTTTATTTACGTCGCGCTGCCATTGGAAATATGGGTATGGCCCTTCAGTTACGTTTGTTTGCCATAGTGAAATATCCTATTTGTAGTGCAGATCAGATACGTGTTCCTGCCTTTGACACAAGCTGCAGAATGGGTATAGGCGTCCATTTAAACGTCCATTATTTTTGCAGATACGTCGGTCTGCTTTGGCACGGCAGTTAATTTCCTCCTCCACAATGTATAGCCGCCTTGGACGATTTAGACTGTATATATTATATTTGACAATTCCGATGCGCGCCTGTGGCTCAGTATGTATCAGGCTGGACCCCAAAAATGATTACTTTTGACTCGGCCATTTCTTTAAATAAACCTGAGTCAATCGGGGTGTAGTGCGGGTGCTCTATCAGCATTACTCAGAACTATTGTACGTACCGGGGAGAAACAGGACCTACAGTTTGATAAACATATCAAAGAAGGAGCCGGGTGGTTAAAGAGACATGAGAATTTTTTCGGTAATACACCAATGAGGACTCAAACCAGGGCCATTGGCAACACATTCTACCACAAACTCCATAGAGCTAACTGCTTGTCCTTTTTGAGGCCAGTCTGACTATGCTAAAATAAGATTTATGAAACGAATTTTCGTAAACTATTAAAAAGAAAGATATTATCGTTTTACAATCATAGCAGAAGGCAAGGTTTTAAAAAAGAAAAAGAAAAAGAAGACAACCATGTTTGAATGGGGCTGACGCTCAGAAAAAGGGGGGCAGGTTTCAGAGCGATGGCCATGCTCCTTTCTGCAAGGCAGAAAAAAACCCATAAAAAACAAACCCCATTCGACAGACATCTAGCCATATCGAAGATGTCCCCCCCCCCCCCC
>NW_004797736.1:451335-453285 GCF_000002075.1 Aplysia californica | reverse complement strand
CATGCACAGGCGAAAAACATCAGGCATCGGAATATTGATGCGATAAAGATAAATGGGTTTTACCTAGGTCTTATACTTTTCTCTGAATCAGAGGTCAACAAACTATATCAATTAGGTTTCTTGACCTTCCTGGAGATTCTTTCTCACCATAATGTGAACCCACGACAGAGAGGGGACACTGAATTTAAAAACAAAACAAAAAACCCATAAAACGGGGCCGTGGTGCGTAGATCAAAGCAAACTTATAAAGTGTAACATGCCATGGCAATAGCGTTCCTGAGAAGAAAGACAAGAAATAAAGGGGGTGATTTATTGTTCACGCTCAACATCTTATCAACACAATTAACATCTTTTAAGAGGGGGGCTGCTTTGACAATGCCAGTAAGGGCCAAACAAAGCTAAATGGGAAACCTAATCTCGTTAAATAGACGAAGACTTGCAATACAATAATTTCCATTCACAGGATTCGAACTCAAATCTTCCGAAAGCAACGGCAAAGAGCCTAACCGTCACACCACAGACACCGGCGAGAAAACATTGACCGCAAAAAAGACAAACAATATTTAACAAAGCACCCCATTGCTCTATCCTCTCTCAATCCCCACACCAACAGCCCCTGGCACTGTTCGTGTGGCCTGTCAATCACTGTCCCTAAGGGCTTTACAAGCATGTGACTACTCACTTCTGTTTGGAAACTGGTAGAGCATCGTGCGCATGCGCGCTGCGTGTCCTTTCTGCATGGTTCTGGGAGCACACACACGCTATCCCCACAGCAAACATAATATCCTTCCAAAATCCTCAATGTTCCGAAAGAGAAAGACCTCGGTCTACAATCCTGATGGAGAACATGACGAGTTCAATCAACTCTCTCTGGGCCTCGATCCATCAGCACATGTTCACATGGAGCAAAGAAAGGCAGCGATACATTGGTGATGCCACTCAAAGGGTTCACAATTAAGGCAGTTGGGAAACAACTCAAGAAAGAGGCCACTCAAGGATTGAACATGACTCAAGCGTTTGGATTAATTTTCTAGTTAGTCCAAGCATTTGGAATAACGTTCTGGTTAGTCCAGTACTATCGACACGTACTGTACATCCTCGAATTGACACACATATTTAATATAGAAATTTCGTATTTACAACTCTAGAAGGTTTCAAGGTAACCTCATAGGTTTATACAATGCATTTCTTCGTGGATATTCAAAATGATTGCTGAATTTTAGAAAATGTATTTTCAAGTGAACAGTTCACGAACACGAGTAAGTAACACCAATTTTTATTTTTTCAAATCGCGTGGATTTAAAGCAACACATTGTTATCACGAGAAGAAAGGGCAAAAAATATGTAAAAACAAACTTAGAAAGATATCGAAGTGTCACCAAGCTAGGGATTTATAAATTCAGGCCAATAAAATTGAACGTTTTATGACACCACACTCCTTCTTGCACAGTGCCTATCGAACATATCATAGCACGTGAGTTGATCTCCAGAAGTAATCTGGCTCATCTCAAAAGGAGAAACCTGTGGCAAATCGTATCTGTCGGGGAGAAAGCTAGCTGAAAGGTCTCAACACGAACGAGTGGTGAGCACTCGCACACAAATATCCCAGGCAGAGAGGAGTGTCTAGGTGCTGCTGGATGGGTGAGTTGAGTATTGGTGTCAGGGCGAGGGCGTGGGAGGGGAAGGGGGAGGGGTGGAGAGTTGAGGACAGAGGTGGGAGTGGGGGTGGGGGTAAGACAAGTGGGGCAGACGTGAGAGAAAGAGAGAGAGAGAGAGAGAGAGAGAGAGAGAGAGAGATAGATAGATAGATAGATAGATAGATAGATAGATAGAGAGAAAGAAACAGAGAGTTGGAGAGAAAGTTAGACAGAAAGAGAAAGAGAGAGAGAGAGAGAGAGAGAGAGAGAAAGAGAGAGAAAGAGAGAGAAAGCGAGAGAAAGGAGATGAAGA
>NW_004797736.1:447606-451235 GCF_000002075.1 Aplysia californica | reverse complement strand
CTGAACGTTCGGGAAAATAAAGCTGGGCACTATTTCTCCGAACACTCTGAAATCACATCCTTTCCGCAAATGTCGGATATTATATAGATCTATAATTATAGTATAGGCCTACCAAAGATTGTTCGTATACAATATGGTTCAATCGGTCCAAAAAATGTCCGCAGTAAATATTTATAAAGAAACGCTACAGTTCCAAACAGTTTTTCGCTACAGATATGACGTGTTGCCTATGAAGGGTGCTGCTCTTAAGTTAAACTTAATGTGTTGTGTTCACTCGTGTGCTGTCTAGTCTAGATCTACGGAGGGTTATTGATAACGACACATAGAACTAGCATAGATATCTGCGTTTGTTGCGGCTGCGACCAATCAATCGTGGCTCGATTTTTTGGCATTTTTTGGTCCCCAAATCGGAGGATGAAAGTCAAATTTAAAAAAAAGAAATAAACCGAACCTCTTTACTTTTGAAAGAAAGTTCACCTAGCTTCACTTCGTCTCTTTCTCACTTGTTGTCACCACGTTGATTTGTTTAATACGTTACAGTTACTTTTATTTTTCCCTCTTTGTGGTGTTTTATTTTGTTAGTGTGTATTTTTTTCTTTCTTGATATTGTTCTAATGTGTTGTTTTTCTATCAATTTTTTATGGGGGAAAAAAAAGGGGGGGGGGGGGGGTATATAGTGTAACGTCATTTAATTTGATGTTCCTACCTTCATTAGATTCTAAATATATATATACATGTATAAATATATAGATTTAAATTTGTTATGTTAGAGCGTACGTTCCACCAAAACCGATCACATGTACTGACACTGGCAGGCCCCTTAAATGTGTGTGATTCCATAATTTACTTGTAATATCCTGTACTTAGTTTTAAAATTACGCACATTAAGTGTTAGAACAGCCAATCCTCTTCGGACAGGTGGACTCACGCCCTTATTGTTAATTTTTGTGGTTGTTTATGGGCTGTTCTAATTTTGATTTCATTCTGTAGTGAAACCTTTCTTTTTCACGTTTTTACACTCATCTAAAAATCTCTAGACTAGCCAGACTAGCTCTTGAAAATTGAAATAGATATAATATAGACCTAAAAATTTGCTCCTGTGTGTGTGTGTGTGTGTGTGTGTGTGTATGTGTGTGTGTGTGTGTGTGTGTGTGTGTGTGTGTGTGTGTGTGTGTGTGTATGCATGTGCGTGTGTGAGTGTGTCTGTGTGTGGTAGTAAAGTGTGTAAGTGGAGAGTGAGGAGCGTGCGTGTGTTTGTTTTTCGGGCTTTATTCAGTAACAGTTCAAAGTATACAAAAATAGAAACACAGGATCGATTCACTCCAGGGCTCATGAGTCGTTCCTCTCTTTCAGTTTCACTCATTGATTTAATGCCCGTGTTCTCTCCCGCGGCTCATCCCCGTCCGCATGACTTTCACACCCCACCACCTCCCTCCGCCTCAGGCACACACAAAGAAAATCTCACACATTCCATTGCTCCCTGCAAACCATGGACAATAATATAGGCAAAACACTGCCTTAGCCGCATTCCTTTCGTTCGTGAGCTGTGGACCAGGCCAGGGGGGTCGGTGTCGTCGTCTTGTAGTTGCTGTCGCCTGTGGATACACTCGCACATTCTTCCTTTCACCTGTTCTTTCACTCATACTGTCTCTCCATTCACAGCTCAGCTCGTCATACGTTCAAAAGTTGCCCACTGATCATGTTTAGTTAATGTGTGTATAAGTTTGTGTGTGTACATGTGCATGATGGTGGTGGGTGTGTGGTGGGTGTTACTGAAGGTTGTCTGTAGGCGGGCTTGCCGTGCGGTGTTCCTTCCCAATCACAGACCAGCGGCAGAATCATTGAGGCCCCTGCCGGCTCCTGCCCAGCCCCAGCATCCCCGTCCGCATGACTTTCACACCCCACCCCCTCCCTCCGCCTCAAGGCACACACAAAGAAAATCTCACAAATTCCATTGCTCCCTGCAGACCATGGACAATAATATAGGCAAAACACTGCCTTAGCCGCATTCCTTTCGTTCGTGAGCTGTGGACCAGGCCAGGGGGGTCGGTGTCGTCGTCTTGTAGTTGCTGTCGCCTGTGGATACACTCGCACATTCTTCCTTTCACCTGTTCTTTCACTCATACTGTCTCTCCATTCACAGCTCAGCTCGTCATACGTTCAAAAGTTGCCCACTGATCATGTTTAGTTAATGTGTGTATAAGTTTGTGTGTGTACATGTGCATGATGGTGGTGGGTGTGTGGTGGGTGTTACTGAAGGTTGTCTGTAGGCGGGCTTGCCGTGCGGTGTTCCTTCCCAATCACAGACCAGCGGCAGAATCATTGAGGCCCCTGCCGGCTCCTGCCCAGCCCCAGCATCCCCGTCCGCATGACTTTCACACCCCACCCCCTCCCTCCGCCTCAAGGCACACACAAAGAAAATCTCACAAATTCCATTGCTCCCTGCAGACCATGGACAATAATATAGGCAAAACACTGCCTTAGCCGCATTCCTTTCGTTCGTGAGCTGTGGACCAGGCCAGGGGGGTCGGTGTCGTCGTCTTGTAGTTGCTGTCGCCTGTGGATACACTCGCACATTCTTCCTTTCACCTGTTCTTTCACTCATACTGTCTCTCCATTCACAGCTCAGCTCGTCATACGTTCAAAAGTTGCCCACTGATCATGTTTAGTTAATGTGTGTATAAGTTTGTGTGTGTACATGTGCATGATGGTGGTGGGTGTGTGGTGGGTGTTACTGAAGGTTGTCTGTAGGCGGGCTTGCCGTGCGGTGTTCCTTCCCAATCACAGACCAGCGGCAGAATCATTGAGGCCCCTGCCGGCTCCTGCCCAGCCCCAGCATCCCCGTCCGCATGACTTTCACACCCCACCCCCTCCCTCCGCCTCAAGGCACACACAAAGAAAATCTCACAAATTCCATTGCTCCCTGCAGACCATGGACAATAATATAGGCAAAACACTGCCTTAGCCGCATTCCTTTCGTTCGTGAGCTGTGGACCAGGCCAGGGGGGTCGGTGTCGTCGTCTTGTAGTTGCTGTCGCCTGTGGATACACTCGCACATTCTTCCTTTCACCTGTTCTTTCACTCATACTGTCTCTCCATTCACAGCTCAGCTCGTCATACGTTCAAAAGTTGCCCACTGATCATGTTTAGTTAATGTGTGTATAAGTTTGTGTGTGTACATGTGCATGATGGTGGTGGGTGTGTGGTGGGTGTTACTGAAGGTTGTCTGTAGGCGGGCTTGCCGTGCGGTGTTCCTTCCCAATCACAGACCAGCGGCAGAATCATTGAGGCCCCTGCCCGCTCCTGCTCAGCCCCAGCAAACACCCCCCCCCTGCCCCAGGGATCTGTTATATGATTATTACAACAGGCCCGGGTCCCATGGCCACCTATTACTTATGTACACAGCTATCACCACTGTGCTATGGGTTATATAGTTTTCTGTTCAACATGTCTAATCATAAGAGATCAATTAGAACTGACGATCGTTAGCCGTGTATGTTTGGCCATTTGTTAATACTTGACAAGCTCAACGTTTATATGAAGAAGAGATATGTTCTAATATCCGCCTATTGATATCATTTTTTCATATTTATGTACATTTCACTACATTATTTTAGCTTACTTCCCTT